>NC_060277.1:111732337-111747323 GCF_021613505.1 Equus quagga | reverse complement strand
GAAAAATCAGACAACATTAGTAGAATCTCAACAATTGATGGGATGATATCAAGCAAGTCTAAGATACATGTAATAGGAGTCCCAAACAGACAGGAGAAAGAGAAAGAGGCAGAAAAAATATCTGAAGAAATAGCAACTGTAAATTTCAAATTGGATGAAAAAATATCAATCCATACATCCAAGAATTTCAACAAACCCCAAACAGGATAAACACAAAGGAAACCTCCTCTAGGCATATCAGAGTCAAATTGCTGAAAGCCAAAGGTAAAGAGAAAATCTTAAAAGTATTCAGAAAAAAAGATACATTACATACAGGGGAACAAAAAGGATAAAAATCACCATTGGCTTCTTATAAGAAACACTAGAGGCAGTTAACAAAGGAATAACACATTTAAAGGCTAAAAGAAAGAATTGTTAAATATAAAGTAAAATAATAAAAATAATAAATAAATAATAAGATAAAAGGCATGCAAAAAAACAGGAAACTATGTCCCATAATCAGGAGAAAAATCGATCAGTGGAAAAAAGACCCTGAGATGACATGACAATAGAGTTGGCAGAATAGGATGTTAAAACAGCTAGCAAATGAAGAATGAACATGATGAGAAGATAAATGGAAGACGTAAAAAAGACCAAAATCCAACTTCTAGAGATAAAAAGTACAATATCTGAAATAAAAAATATGCTGAATGGCATTAACAGCAGATTAGACACTTCAAATGAAATTATAAATGATCTTAAAGAAATAGCAATTATTTTTAAAAAAGGATAATAAAGCTTAAAAAAATGAATAGAGAACTAGTGGTGTGTGGGACAATATTCAGTGCTGTAGTGCAAATGTAACTGGAGTTCCAGAAGAAGAGGAGAGAGAGGGGAAGAAAGAAAAATATTTGAAAAAATGATGGCTGCAAATGTTCCAAACTTGATGAAAACTATAAACCCACAGATCCAAGAGGCTTGACTAACGGCAGGCAGAAGAAACACAAAGAAAACTACACTAAACACACTATAAACAATAAAGAGAAGAATCTTGAAAGCTGAGAGAAAAGACAAAAATAGTAATGACAACTGATTTCTCACATAAAATTATACAATATAGAAGACAATGGAGTGCTCTTTAAAGTTCTGATAATGATAATAAAAGTCAACTTAAAGTTCTGTCCCCAGCAAAGATATCTTTCACCAACTAAGGCAAACAACACCTGAGATGATTCCTCAGCAGAACTGTCCAATGAGAAACGTTAATAAAAATCCTTCAGGCAAAAGGAAAATAATACCAATGGAAATGTGGATCTATACCAGTGAATGAAGAGCATGAAAAGTTGCAAATAAGTGGGTAAATATAGAATATTTAAAAAATATTTTTGTACTTTTATGTTTTGTATTGTGGGGTTTGCAATATATGTAGAAGTAAAATATACGACAACAAAAGCACAAAGGATAGGAGGAGAGAAATGGAAACTTGTAAAGTAGCTAAGTTCTTTAAATATATGTGAAGTGCTGTAGTATTATTTGAAGGTAAGTTGTGATAAGTTAAAGATGTAGTTTTTAAACACTAGAACAACCACTAAAAAAGAGAGAGGGAAGCAAATAAGCTAACAGTGGAGATCAAATTGGATCATAAAAAGATGCCCAAGAAAAAGTAGGTGAGAAAAAGAGGAAAAAGGAAAGAACAGATGGAATGAACATAAAACAAATAGCAAAACAGTAGATTTGAATCTATATCAATAACCACATTAAATATATAGGATCTAAACACTCCAATTAAAATGAAAAGTTTGTCAGAGGGGATATAAAAGAAAGACAATTATTTTGTTATTTATGAGAAATCCATTTAAATAAAGGGTGTATATAGGTTAAAAGTTTTTAAAATGGAAAAAAAGGAAATACTAAGCAAACAATAAAAAAAACCAAATGTGGTTATACCAACATTAATATCAGACTAAGTAGAGTTCACAATAAAAAATATTATCAGAGTAAAGTGAGGTATTTCATAATGAAGGGAGATAACTAAAGCAATTTTAATTGTACCTAACAGCAGGGAGTCAAAGCTCATGAAGAAAAAACTGATCAAATTGAAATGAGAAATAGACAAATTCTCAGTTATAGGTGGAGATTTCAGCACCCCTCACTCAGAATTTGCTACAACAAGGAGACAGAAAATCAGTGGAGAGATAGGACTTGAACTACACTGTCAACCAACCTGGTTCAACTGATATTTAAATAACAGTCCTCTTAACAACAAAAGAAGACACATTCCTTTTAAGTTAATACAGAACATATCCCAAGATAGACCATATTCTAAGCCAAAAAAACAAGTAAAAAAGATATTGAAATCACACAAAGCATATTCTTTGAGAGCAATGGAATTAAACTAGAAATCAACAGAAGAAAGATATCTGGAACATCCCCATGGCAAATTATTGCAATTTAAATATTTAATTATTGAAATTTAAATATAGAAAATTAAATGACACACTTTTAAATAAGACATAGGTCAAAGAAGAAATCACAAGAGAAATTAGAAAATATTTTGAACTGAATGAAAATGAAAACACAATACATCAAAATTTCTGGAATGCAGCCAAAGCTGTGCTTAGAGAGAAATTTATAGCATTAGAGACTAGTAGGCAACATGAGGAAGAAGAAAGTTCTCAAGCTAACAATTTAAGCGTTCATTGTAAGAAGTTAGAAAAAAAGAAGAGCAAATTAAACCTAAAATGATCAGAAGGAAGGAAATAATAAAGATAAGAGCAGAATCAAGTGAAATAGAGGGAAAATCAAAGAAAGCAAAAGTTGTATCTTTGAAAAACATCATTAAAATTGTTGAAACAAAACAAAACTATAGCCTGACTGATCAGGATTAAAAAAATAGAGAAAACATAGATTAACAATATTAGGAATGAAAGAGGAAACATCACTACAGATGCTACATAAACTCAAAGGATAATAAGGGAATATTATGAATGAATTTATGCCAATAAATTTGACAACTTAGATGAAATTGACAAATTCCCTGAAAAATACAAACTACCAAAGCTCACTTAGGAAGAAACAGGTAATCTGAATAACCCTATATGTATTTTAAAAATAGATTTTTCAGTCAAGACCATCCCACAAAGATAAAAGGCCCAGATGGCCTCACTGGGGAATTGTGACAAACATTTAAGGAAGAAATAATATCCAGTCTGCATAAACTCGTCCCAAAATTTTAAGACAAAAGAATACTTCTGAACTCATTTTATGAGGCCAACATTACCCTGATTAAAAAAACAGATAAAGATATTACAATAAAAGAAACATATACACCAATACCCCTCATGAACACAGATGCAAAAATTCTTTAAAAATGTTTAGCAAAATGAATCCATCAGTATATAAAATGGACTGTACATCCTGAACAAATAGGGTTTATCACAGGAATGCAGGCTTGGTTTAACATCCTAAAATCAATCAGTAAATTAGCAGACTAAAAAAAAAAAGGCACCATATAACGATCTCAGTAATTGCAGAAAAAGCATCTGACAAAATTCAACCTCAACTCATAATCAGAACTCTAAGCAAAATAGGAAGAAAAAGGATCTTCATCAACTTGATAAAGGGCTTCCACAAAAAAACTTCAGTTAACATTATACCTAACAGTGAAAGTCTGATCAGGAACAAGGCAAAGAGGTTCTTTCTCACTACTTCGAGTCGACATTGTATCAGAGTTTCCAGACAGTGCAATAAGGCAAGAAAAAGAAATAGAAGGCGTCTGATTAAAGAGGAATAGCTAAAACTGCCTTTCGTCAACAGATGACATGATTGTTTACACAGAATATCCTTTAAATCCCTACTGGATCTAATAAGTGAATTTATAAAAATGTTAGGATAAAAAGTTAATATACAAAAAACAATTGGACATGCATATATTAGCAGGAGACAGTAGGAAAATGAAATTTCTAAAACAATTTTATTTACAACAGGATCAAAACTATAAAGTACTTAGGGATAAATTTAACAAAAGATGTATAAGAACTCTACACTGAAAACTACGAAAATTGCAGAGAAAATAAAAAAGACAAATAAATGAAGAGATATAGCATAACCTTGAATTGGAAGAGTTAATATTCTATGATACCAATTCTTTCTAAAGCAAATTCAGTCCTAATTAAGATCCCAGCCAGGTTTTTTTTTTTTGGTAGAAATTGGTAAACTGATTCTAAAGGTTATATGGAAAGCCAAAGGACCTAGAATAACTCAAACAATCTCGAAAAAGAACAAATTCGGAGGACTTACATTATCTGATTACAAGATTTTTCAAGATTTATGAAGAGGGAGAGCGCTTGCGTTCAGTTTGCTGCTCCACAGGAGTTCCTGTGAATTGGTCTGGGGGAGACACAGAGCCGTGTGTCTGCACGTGGCACTGGCCATAGGACCAGAACACAGTTCAGTCAGAGAAGATGGGAGGCAGGGAGAACAATGCACCCACCAGAGTGTTTGCTGAGGACACGACTTTTGTCTTGATCTTGATTTCTTTCTGCATTGTCTGTGTCTGGTATACAACAGCTCGATAAATGTCAGTTTGTAACAGTGAGTAAGGAAAATGATGGATTAGTCAATGCCTAAGAGAGACAAAGAACGAGTTGAATAAATGAATGAACCAATGAATGACTGGATCAGTGAATGATCCAATGAATGAACAAACAAATGAATCAGTGGACCCAGGAGGGATTTGGTGAGGACAGGAAGCAGCAGCTCCTGCTTTTCTTTCGATTCTCTTTATCTCCCAGATCACAGGTACCATTTACTTCCCTCTTGGGGGCTCCGTGCACCGTGGCTGCCAATAAAACAGGACACTTTGTCTCTTAATTAGAAGGCAAACATTTGAAAGCAGGGCTTCCGATGGCTGAATACATAACACAATCACCTTTGCTCCTCACAGCTGTCCCCACACTGAGTTAAAAGAGCCACTTGGGCTGCCTACGATTTCATTTCTGATCATGCATCAAGGATGTGTGTCACTGCCTGGCATTCACCTCTTGTCTTTTATTGTATTTCATCAGCTGGTCTGCCAAGAACCTGAAACAGCAGATCAGCGCCACTTACCCTTGAACAGAGAGCTGCACCCATCCCAGGCTAGGCTGGTCCCCAGTCCCCACTCTCAGGGCCCTTTCTGCTCTGGCATGCGCCTCTCCTCCACTTGTCAGAAGCTGTCATTGAGATTGTGGTTTGCAGGTCAATCTCCAAGGGAGAGAGCGTCTGATGGGGGACCACCGTTCTTCACTTATGGAGCTCTTTAGAAGGGACTGAGACCACCTGGTAGAAGCTCAAGGATGCCAATTGAATGCTAGGGAAGGAAAAAGAATAAGAGCTTAAATTGTATGCCTTAAAGGGTCCCTAGCTGTTGTACTGAAACAGGGAGAGAAACTTTCCCGCTCAAGGCAGTCAGCTTTCCGGGTGGAATCTCTAGAATCGGTCAGCAGCAGGGAAGCACGCTCCTCACCATTCCTGACTGCTCGCCCGGAGGCCCTCCCCACCTTCGGGGAGCCAGTTGCTGGGCATCTGAGCTCACACCACATGCAGACGGGGCCGGCCCCGAACACTTGTGAGTGAGCCTGCTGACTGCATTTTCCACTGAGATGTCCTGGATCCAGAGAGAGATCTCCGTCCCACCGTGCCTGGTAGGTATTCAGAAACCACGACCGCCCACGGATGCTCATCAGCACAGCCGTGTCCTTTCCTTCCACATCTCGTCCATCTGTCAGGAGTGAGGTGGTGGGGCTGACTCTAGGTTCTTCTGCTTCCTGGCTGTATAACTCTAGGCGAGTGACTTAACTTCTCTCAGCTCCAATGTCTTCATTTGAAAATGGAGGTGACGCCAGATTTTGTGTGGCCACAGCTGCTTCCTCTACAGCTTCAAGGACGCGGCTTCTGTGCGGCCACCCTCTCCATAGCTGCAGGTCTTCATGAGTTCTCGATGTGGCGCTCCCCCCTTACCTTTCAGCCCCTGGGGTGGTGACAGCTTCCACCGTCATCAGCCCCGGGGGTGAGGAGGCTTCACCATCCTTGTTGGTTCTCTCAATCCCGCCCACACCTTTGTAAGTCATCTCTCCCTCCAACGTTCTTCAATTACCTCTTCTGAGTGAGCACCTATCATTTATGGAGCTCTGACCGTGACACAGGAAAATCAACAATAGGGGCAAAAGGAGAAGCTGAAAGTTTTATGTTTCCTTCAAGACCCCTCGCCTGGTCTTCTCCCGACCCACTGCCTGATTTCTCCAGGGCCTCGTGCCTGTTTCTGGTCAGTTGTTGAACTCTGTCTCTGGCTCCTCGTGGGATGGTACAGCTGGAGAAAACGTGGAACTAGACGTGAGGAGCTGCACTCAGAATATGAGCGCAGGATCGTCAGCGGAATTCCCGTCGCCACGCTCCACGAAACGCAAGTGGAGACTTTAAATTACTCTTAGTTACTGGACCCTTTTTGTGTGACTCCAGGGAGAGACTTGGCCACATGGAGCCCTAGGCAGTTTTAGGGTTACCTCCAATCATGTCACCTCTTTGGGGTTCATAAATCTGTGCAAAAAACCCTCTACAGTTCCAATCCTAACCCCTTGGCCTGGCATTTGAGACTCCATTGGACCCCTAGCTTCCCCTTGCCTACGCAATTCATCCCTCCTTCTCTGGTCCCACCTCTTCATATCATGCTTCATGAGTATCCCAAATGAAGCTCCTCTCCCCTCCCAGATTTTCAGAGCAAGTGTTGTCTGTGCCAATCTTAAGGCATTTGTAACAAATCTAACATAATCATTCAGTCACAGGTATTAATCGAGCATCTAATACCAATCCCATTGGGTTATTGAGAGTTAACGAGTTCAAGCATTGAAATCATATTTAGCAAATGCCTGGAGCTCAAAAAGAGTTTGGTATTATTACTAAGTACAGCATCTATCTATCTATCTATCTATCTATCTATCTGTCTGTCTGTCTGTTTGTCTGTCTGTCTGTCTATCTATCTATCTATCTATCCATCCCACTGCTTCTAATGCTTTTTTGTGGTGTATTTCTATCAAAGCAAAACTTTCGTGTGTGTGTGTGTGTGTGAGGAAGATTGTCCCTGAGCTAATGTCTGTGCCAATCTTCCTCCACTTTGCATGGGGGACGCCACCACAGTGTGGCTTGATGAACCGTGTGTAGGTCCATGCCCAGGATCCAAACCCGTGGACCCCGGGCTGCCAAAGCAGAGTGCATGAACTTAAGCACTATGCCACCAGGCCGGCCCCCAAAATAAAACTTTTGAACACCACTCGCAATATGTGTGCAATTATTTATAAGTTAACACAGGTACAACTGTAAGAGTTCGTGTTGGTTCTAAATGCCGCACACGTATTAGCTCACGTACCTCATAAGAACCTGGAAGGTAGGCACTGGTCTGACCCTTTTTTATGAATGTGAACAGTAAGGGACAGAGAGATTCAAGTGGCTGCTAGACCACAATGTCACCCTCAGCATTGCTGATATCAGTCTCTGGTGGGGGCCGTCCTGTGTGTTGTAGGGTGTTTAGCAGCATCCCTGGCCTCCATCCACTAGACGCCAGAAGGACCCCCTCTTCCCACCCAGTTGTGATCACCAAAAATGTCTCCAGACACTGCCCAGTGTCTACTGGGAGCAAACTCGTCCCCGGCTGAGAACCACTGGCCTAGAGTAACTGGCAGGATACACATTATAAAATATATACACAAAAATGGAAATTTTTTTTTAAAGATTGGCAGCTGAGCTAACATCTGTTGCCAATCTTCTTTTTTTTTCCTTCTTCTTCTCCCCAGAGCCCCACAGTATATAGTTGCATATTCTAGTTGTAGGTCCTTCTGGTTGTGGCATGTGGGACGCGGCCTCAGCATGGCTTGCTGAGCAGTGTCATGTCCACACCCAAGATCCGAAACAGGCCACTGAAGCAGAGCGCGTGAACTTAACCACTTGGCCATGGGGCTGGCCCCCCAAAAAAGGAAAATTTTAAAACATTATACTAAAAATAAATATAACTACAAGTTCTAACATTCTCTTCCTGCACCCCAACAGCTGTCCTTGTGTGGCCCCTGGAGTATGTGCCCCCTCTGTAAGATCACTATCCTGGGGACACAGAGGGGTGTGAGGTCATCCTCTGCCCTCAAAGAGCCTGAAATCCAGGGCGACAAGACACATACGCGGGGAAGACTCTCGGTTTAAAACAGTGGATTCGCAAAAACTACCTGCCAATCAGCTGACTGGACTGGCATTTCGTAAACAGTGGCAAGTGGCCTCTCTGCTGGCTGGGCCATCTAGGATTTCAAGATGAGGGTATGTCACCCAGGCCCTGGACACAAAGGATCAGGAGGGAAGAAAGGACGAGACCTGGGAATGCATTCACGAGTCCCTGACCTCTTCCTCTGTCTTTCGTCTTTGGTCGCTGGGAGTTTGTTCATTTACTTATTCACTCAACAAATATTTGCCCGGTGCCTCCTTGATGCCAGGCCTTGTTCCTGGAGTGGGGACATCAATGAGAAAAACAGACCCTGCTGCCCTCAGGGCCCACATGCCAACACGTTCGTGTCCACCCTCCTGCCAGCTCCCGGCCACCGCGCTGGGCGGCTGAACCCCAAGACGTCTTCCTCCCGGCACCTGGTTACAATCCCCTTCACAGTGGAATCCAAGAGCCATACAGAACTGCCAGAGCTGCTGGCACTGGGTTCTGTCCCTCGGGCTAAGAGTCAGGACCGCGGGGCAGCTGCTCCCCTGGGCCACTTCTCCCGTGGGGAGTGCAAGAGAAGCAAGCGGGTCTTGACCCCTCTGTCGGTGCTCCTGCTGGGGGGGCCACGCAGGCAAGGGACAGCCAGTTCTCCCCTCGCACGCTGTTTTATGGCACTCTTCTAATAGGGCTATGAAAACAATTCTCTTAAAGGCACAGCTGCTGGAACTTCGCACAGGCAGCAGGCTGCAGTCTGGGCCTGGTGCTAATGCTGCCATAGCTCACTCAGCAAACACCCACACGGAGCCACGGGCAAACCCGGCCGTGCCCACTCCCCCACCACCCCCGCCCAGCCCCCTGGAGCAGGGGTTGCACTCCCAACTTAAAATCCCAGCCACCTATCGTCCCCTTAGAGTAAAACCTGAACTCCTCGCCAAGGCCTGGGGGTCCTCCCGGACTGGCGCTGCCGCCCACCCCTCATGCCTCGTCCCTTCAAGATGGACCTGCCCTGCCCACTTGATCTGAAGGAGGCCCAGCCGCTCTCCATCATTTATCTAGTTTTATTTTTCTCATGCACTTACCACCTTTTCAAACTGTCTTGTTTGTTTGTCTCTTGTCTGCTTTTTCCTGCTGGAATTTCAACACAACAAGAGCAGAGATTCCACTTGGCCTGTTGCCTCCTGAATCTCCATGCTTAGAAGAGCACCTGGTGTGTAGAGGGGCCTCAGCGAACACGTCTTGAATGAATGAATGAATGAGCTTCTTAGTAGGTCAGTACTCAGGTCCAGGAATCGCCCAGAAGCTGATGTGCTTCTGAATTATCAGAGCATGCTTCCTCTTTGCACTGTGCTCCTGCACTCACGGTTTGGGGTGTGTGGTACGGGGGAGAAGCAGGTGAACCCAGGCTCCTGGAGCAGAGTCTGGAATCTAAAACTCTCTCCCCATGTTCTGAAGTTTGAGTATGCTTGAGACTCACTTGGACTGACAGCATGTGGCAGAGGTGACACTGCATGGCCTCTGAGGCCGGTCAGCCAAGGCCACCCGGCTTCGGCCTGAGTCACTGGAACACTTGCCTTCGCAGCCCTGAGCAGCCACGTGAACAGGCTGACCGCCCCGGGGCTGCCCTGGTGTGAGGATGCAAGGGAGACGTGAGGAGACTACAAGGGGGGCACTGAGTCCCAGTGACAGCCAGCATCAACCGCCACATGTGTGAGCGAAGAAGAGATCCCCGAGTCGACCCCAGCCCTCAGATGTTGAACCTCCCCTACCAGTAAACCTTCCCAGCCGATTCCCAGACATTGTGGAGCAGAGAAAAGCCTGTGTCCCGTCTGAGTCCTGACCCAAAGAGTTTGAGAGCGTAATACGGTTGTTAGTTTATACTGCTAAGTTTTGGGGTAGTTTCCTACACAGCAATAGTGATTAGGAATCCCCTGTCACTCTCTGTTAGGAGTTGAATTTTGGGGCAATTATGTTCCCCCAAAATTCATATGTTGGAGTCCTACCCCGAGTCCCTCAGAATGTGACCTCAATTGGAAATAGGGTCTTTATACGGGTAGTCAAGTTAAAATGAGGTCATTCAGGTGGGCTCTGATCCAGTAGGCCCAGTGTCCTTCTAAAAAGGGGACATTTGGACACAGAGACACCACACAGGGAGACGGCCACGTGAAGATGAAGGCAGAGACGGGTGACGTGTCTGCCCGCCCAGGATCGCCAGCAACCTGCCGACGCCAGGAGAGAGGCCAGAAGACTCTCCCTCCCGGCCTCCAGAAGGAACTACCCTGCCCACACCTTGAGTTTGGACTTCTGGCCTCCAGAACTGGGCGAGAATAAACACATTTCTACTGTTTAAGCCACTCAGTTTGAGGTACTTTGTTACGGCAGCCCCGGAAAATGATATAGCCTCCAACGCGCTCGTGCCCAGTGACAAGTGACCGATGCAAACAGCATTAAGCTGATGACATCCAGACGCTGGTGTGCACAAAAGGAGTCATGAAATGCGTGTCCATCCTTTCCCGCCAGGCAGTGAGCTTCTAAAGCACAGGCATGAGCCCTCCCCGCCCCCCGGCTTTCTCCACCGCATGTGATGACACCCATTGGGATCCGAGATCCTTCTCAGCTGCACTCTTTCCCAGATTCAGCCGCTCTTTCCCATGGCTCACCCAGGGCTGCTGCCATATACTGAAGCGGGTGTTGATTCCCCACTCGATAGCTCCCTTATTCCTTTGTCATCGCTCATTATACATTCAAAGTGCTTCTGCCTCCTGGTGGAGTGGTCTCCAACCATGGTCTCCTGCCTTATAATCTCCATCTTACATCTTGCCTAGATTGCCTTTTCAAAATCTTTTGAAGTTTTCATTTTTTATTGGTCTTCCTGGGCAACTTGCTTAGCTCTGTAAAAGAACAGCGTTTAATTTTAAGAGCTAAGAGCTGGGCATCCTGAAGGACTAGGAGTACAGTTTACGACCAGAGAGGAACAAGCATCGTGGTGTTGGAAAAACAAGGATAAAGCTACGATTTACTCAGCGCCTGCGGGCCAGCATGGGGCTGGGCAGGCACACAGAGGGTGCCAAACAATGCCCTTGTCTGTTGCCCCAGACCCAGCCCAGGTCTGCAGGAGGTGTATGGAAGTCCAGGAGGGCTCGAGACCTAACCCCCATCGCCGGCCCACACAGAGCAACAGCACAGGCTGTCTGGTCTCGGTGCCTCTTCCAGGACATCGCAGACCTCCTGGCACACCAGAGGCGCCCAGTACATATTCCTGCAAGGAAGTCAGTTTCCTCGGGCCGCTGTAACAAGTTTCCACAAACCAGGAGGCTTCAAACCACAGAAGTGTATTGTCCCCCAGTTCTGGAGGCCAGAAGTCCAAGGCTGAGCTATCAGCAGGGCTGGTTCTTCCTGGAGGCTCTGAGGGAGAAACCATCCCAGGCCCCTCTCCCAGCTCCTGGTGTTGCCGGCGGTCCTTGGTGTCCCTTGGCCTGTAGACACGTCTCTCAGTCTCTGCGCCACCGTCACATGGCCTTCTCTGTATCTCTCCTCTGTGTCAGTATTTCCAATCTCCCTCTCCTTTCTTTTATAAAGACATCAGTCACTGGATTTAGAGCCCCCATCCCCCAAGTCGAGGATGATCTCAACTCGAGACCCTTCACCCCATTATATCTGCAATAACTCTCTTTCCAAACAAGGTCCCTTTCTGAGTTTCCAGGGGGACATGAATTTTGGGAGGACACGACACCAACCCAGTGTAGAGGGAGACCAGTGATCATGCGAGGAGAGTCACTCCACACCCAGAAATTCCGAGATCGTGCTGAAAAACGGACGCTCCTGAGCCGAAGTTCACACCTGGCGCTGGGGCTGGCAGGTGCGCATGGTGGAGGCACGGGGTGGGGCGGGAGCAGGATGCGGGTGGCGCAATGGGGGCGGGCTCTGATCCAGGCTACCGTCTGGAAGCTCCGCCTTGCCCAGCACCGCGGGCGGCTGAGTGAGTGGAGGGGCGGGGCTCCCACGAGCCAGGCCCGGCTTCAGGCCGCAGGAGACCCTCTCTTCCTCTGCCTGGTCTCCTGGACCCCGTCTGGACTCTCCTCCCGCTCCGTCCCTACTCCTTCAGGTCCAGTAGCTTCCAATACACCCCAGTCCCAATCTCAGAAATGTCCCTCAAGCCTGAACCAAGTGGTGACCCTCTGAGGGACATTCTATTCTAAATAAACCTGAAGAACAGGTATAAACAGAAAAGGATCTACCTGTGGGTAGAGGAGCCTTTCTGGGCATCCAGCCCTCGGGGACAGTCCTTAATCATCCTCTAATTGGCATCAGAACTGAATCGGGACTATTTGTAATTTCAAATTCAGAATTCTAAACCGCAGATAAAGGAGCTAGCTTTGGCTGCAAATATGATGTCATCAAAACAATGGGTCACTCCAGTCAAAACAGTTGGCCAGAGGAGGATGGAGTGTATCCCAGGGGTGACAGTGACCGCCCGTTCCGTCCAACAGATGCAGTGGCCCCAGACGCCTTCCCGCACCCAAGGGCTTCTTTCCGTGGCGAGGTGCTCTGGCTTCTGGAGGACATCTGGGTTCCTGGAGGACCCACAACGAGCTCTCACTCGCTTCTTCCCGTTGACAGAGACTTTTCCCACCGTATTTGTGAAGGATGATTGACGACGGGGAATCTTTGTTGTGCTATCAGCTGTAATTATTTTAATTCAAACATACTCCCTCATAGGACTGACATCATAAATGCTGTTTTCCAGAACAAATAGCTGTCAGAGCTGTCAGGCAAGCTGCTTACTGTTTTATATCATTACAATATTTAATTTCAACTTTGCGATTTTTTTTTCCACGGAACACTTTCAAGACTGTTTCTTCGATTTCTATCTGGAAAAAACTGGAGCCAAGAAAGGCAAGGAGGAAGAAGCTATTCTCTCACATCTAAGTAATTATTGATCTGGAAGCTAAGCAAAAAGAAAGGCAGACAGAAAGATTGGAAGGAAGCAAGGTAAGAAGGAAGGAGAGAGAGAAAGATGGCTGATTCAGTTCATGGCTGGGATGGTATTTTGGCTGGCTAGGTAGAAGCACCTAAGAAGTGAGTTTCTTTGGTTCCCCGAGTACTTTCAGGAGAAAAGGCAAACGGGCAAAGCAGTCTCGGTGGGCTGGCTAATTGCTCATTTGGAATAACACCTTTACTGGCTGCGTTGAAAGGTCATGAACAAACAGATCAACTTTGAAAGACTGGGAAACTCAATAGATCCCCAAATCAGGTAAGTTTTGATCCAAGACCGGTAATTTAAGTTTCACAATTTGTTGAGCTGCTTTTATTTTTATTTTATGGTAAATTTTTATTTTGAAATAGTTTCTGATTAAGAAAATTTGCAAGCACAGCACCAGGAGCTCCCACGCCTTTTCCCAGATCCCTGGCTTATTTACGTCGTGTGCTTTATCACCGACGCTCTCTTCCTCGGAGCACAGTATTTTTTCCTGCCCCTTTGGAGAGTAAGTTGGAGACATGATGCCCACTAAGTTCTAGATGCTTCAGTGGGCATTTTCCTAAGAATAAGGACATTCTCTTACATAAATACACATCAATCATCAAAATCAGGAAGCTTACTATTGACAGAATATTATTATCCAATCCACAGTCCATATTTGTTATGAACTGAGTGTTTGTGTCCCCCTGAGATTTGTATCTTGGGCCCTAACCTCCATGTGAGAGTATTTGGAGACGGGGTTTGGGGGAGGTCACTGGCTTTGGATGAGGTCATGAGGGGGGAGCCCCCGTGGTGGATTACTGCCCTCATAGGAAAAGACACTGGAGAGCATGCTCCCTCGTTCTCTCCACTGTGTGAGGACACAGTGAGAAGGTGGCCACCTACAAGCCGAGGAGAGAGCCCTTACCAGAACACAGCCATGCCGGCAGCCTGATCTCAGACTTCCAGCCTCCAAAACCGGGAGAAAATAAATCTCTGTTATGTAAGCTACCCCATCTGTGATGCTACGTGTGGCAGCCTGAGAAGACTAACACTATTCAAATTTCATCCGTTATCCAAATAATGTCCTTTGTTGCCGTTGGCTGCCTGGTCCAGGACCTAACCCGGGATCATGCATTGCCTTTAGCTGTCTCATCTCTTTAGCTTCCTTTAATCTGAAACAGCGTCTCAGTCTTTCTTTCACCATCACGTTTTTGAAGAATACAGGACAAAAACTTTTGTAGACTGTCCCTCAATTTGGGTTTTTCTATTATTTCTCCATGATCAGATTCAGACTGTGCATTTTTGATGGAACACCACAGAAGCGTCCTCGGTGCATCATTCCGGGTGGCACACACTAATGAATTGTCCCCACACTGGTGATGGTAACCTCAAACCCTTAGTTCAGGAAGTGTCAGCCAGGTCTTCCCATTGTGAAGTCACTCTCCCCCTTTGTATTTGATACATAGTTTGTGGGGATCCTGGGAGACTACTCTGAGCCTGGTCATCCTTTCACCTGCTAGATTTAGCATCCGTGGATGATTTTTCTGACTACATCGCTCTATCGTTCTTTCTATGTTTAGGAATTGACGTCTACTGTAAAGAAAAGCTTTCCCTTCACTCCATTTGTTTGTTTTCATGTACTTTTTTTTTTTTTAAAGATTTTATTTTTTCCTTTTTCTCCCCAAAGCCCCCCGGTACATAGTTGTGTATTCTTCGTTGTGGGTTCTTCTAGTTGTGGCATGTGGGACGCTGCCTCAGCGTGGTCTGATGAGCAGTGCCATGTCCGCGCCCAGGATTCGAACTAACGAAACACTGGGCCG
>NC_060277.1:111550986-111732327 GCF_021613505.1 Equus quagga | reverse complement strand
AGTGCCATGTCCGCGCCCAGGATTCGAACTAACGAAACACTGGGCCGCCTGCAGCGGAGTGCGCGAACTTAACCACTTGGCCACGGGGCCAGCCCCTGTTTTCATGTACTTTTGACAAGTCTATCACCTCCAAACTTCTCTCCGTACCAACCCTACCCTTAGGAACATTAGCTCAGACTCAACCACAAAGGATGTTTCAGGCTGGGTTCCCCCCTCCTTGGAGTTAGAAAAACACAGAATCATGGAAGATCACTTAATGCAACAACATGCTTTTACAGATAGTGGAGCTGAGGCTGAGAAGAAGAAGGGAGATGCCCAGAGTCACACGGCCCGCTGAGAGGAGCAGCGGGGGGCAGAGCACGGGCCCTGGCCTGTGGGGGATAGAGAAGCACCGTGGGGACAGCACTCCGAGCCGCTGCAGGAAGCGCTGCCGTGTCTTACAGACGTGGTTCCAGTGCCTTAGGACCGAAACTCCCGGGCAGGGCCTTTCTCTCACTCTCCTCTGTGGTCTCAGAGGCACGTCACAGACCCTCGACTCAGGATGCCTTCCAACAGGGGTGTACGGGGACAAAGAAAGAATAAACACATGACGAAATTCAAGAGGATCCGTACCAGCGCCTGAGCTGAAGAAACCTACGACCCAGTGAGGCAGAAAGCTGAGAAACAACAGACCGTGTGCAGCTAACCAGCTCGGAACCAACCGCAGAGGGTTACCAGGGTTATTAGGAACTGGAGATGTGACACGCACAAGAGCTGGCATTCAAAATAACTCCCCCGAATGATTCTAATAGCATGCAGCCACAACCAACACAAAGTCCTCAGGCTTTGGTTTCCTCAAGTGAAATGACAATGATGGATTTTGTTATCTCAGAGCTCCCTGCCCCAGTGCTAGGATTCTGGAATCTAGAATTATAATCTACTCGGGACCTTCCTGGCTTTAATTAATGCAGAATCTCTTATGTAAAACCAAGAAATAATTAGCCCTGACAGTAGAAGCAGAAACAGAATCGTGATTCATGAGTCTTCTAATTGTTCTTTCCTTCCACGCATTTTAACCTCCCCTCCCCGGCCTCAGAGGAACATATGTTCTACACGCATGCGGACAAATAGAATCATGCTGGCATAAATGAGCGCGATTGCGGGGGCTGATTCGCAGCCAGCTGCTCCCTCTTCCCCTCTTTGGGTGTCTCTGTGCACTGAGCACAGAGGTACAGAATCCTGTCGCCTTGCTTGCTGGCACAAATGTGCTATAAAACACCCATAAATTCTCCTGACATTCCAGTGACCTTCGTGGGGTCTGGAAGAGCCACATTTCACACCAAAGATGGAGCTGTAAATATTCTGTCTGTGCAGTAAACACTGAGCTGACGCTGGCACCTCACTCATGTCCTCTCTGTGGCTGCCACCTCTCACAGGAGATTTATTTACTGCCACGGAAAATTCCAGCCCCAAGGCAGGCAGCTCGCCACGACCCAGCGTCTCAGAATCCCGCTGCTCGCTGCCCGCTCTCCCGCTCCCTCCCTCTCTCACACACACACACAGACGCACACACATCCATGATTGCCAAGCTGGAGAAGGAAAGCCCTGAGAAAATGACACTAAAATGTACGCCACAGTCTGACCAGTCTTTTCTGGGAGTGAGTTTTTAAATGATTTCCATTTAATTCATTTTTCTTTTTGCTCATCTGAATTTTATTTTGTCTGCAGTAGTCAAATAGTTCTCATGTAATTTTAAATTTTTTTAAATAAAATATTTAAAGGCAATAGCTCCCCCCCTCCCCAGGAGAAAGGGATTCTGGGAGAGCCAGGATGTCCCCCACTCTGGCAGGCCACTTGGATCACTGACCTAGCCAGAATCATCCTCCTTTCTTGGACGGGTAGATGGCAGACCTCAGGGACAAATGGGCCAAGGGGAGACCTGGTGTTTCTTGGCTGAGGGGGACAGATGTGGTCACCATCTCGTACAGCCAAGAGGCACTTTACGGTTTTCAAAATAATTTCACGGGGCAGCCTCCAGGGTGCCGGATCTTGCCCAGCTGGAAAAGGCATCCATGGTCCTGGCTCAGTGTGGGTAGAAAGAGCCAGGCAGATGGCTGACCAACTCCTGTCTCTCGTCACCTCCCAGAAATCAAGTCCCAGGCCCTTAAACCGAAAGTCTCCCTCCTCAGAGGGCAGGACCTCACTTGGTCTACCCCACGTGATCCCACTCAAGAAATCAGGGGTTAATATAGGCCCCCTCCCTGCCTCCCAGCTATTGCTCCCACCTCCGATTTATTTCTGCAATTGTAATTAAGGTCCTGACGGAGAGGGTTAGCTGCCCGAGTTGTTTGTTCAATTTATCGATTAGCTATTTCTCAGAAGTTCATTGCCGTCTCGAGGCAGGGGCTGGGGAACTGGGTCTCTGTGGTTTCTCGGGGCTTGAGCTGCTGCCGATGATTAAATGCAGCCACAACACATCCATCCTGCGGCGAGCGGCTCTCCCCAAGGTCAAACGCTCACGCAAAACAGGAGCCAGATCTGCTCTAAATACCGGCGGGAGGCCAGAGAGGGAAGGAGAGAGGGAGGCAAGAAAGAAGGAAAAGAAAGGCCTGGTGGAGGGGATGGAGGCTCGGAGGAAAAACAAACGTCGGGGCTATGGTGATTCTTTGGGGGCACCAAGTGGAAAAACCTGTGGTGCCCCTTGCCCCCCAGACAAAGGCAGTAAAGAGGGCTGTGCACACAGAAGCCTGAGCACCTGAGTGGGTACAAAGCCAGGAATGAGAATGAAAGATTGGCATCTTAGCTTGGCTGACTCAGAAACAGAGCCTGAAACAGGCCCACATGGGAAGACCTGATGGAGACGTACGACCCCAGGGAGCAGGCATGAGGGACAAGGGTGACGCAGGCAGCGAGGTGGCTGCTGTCAAGAGTGATCTGGGCTCAGTGCATGGGCCTGAGATGACTATCAGGGGTGAAAGTGGGGTCTGGCCATTGGCTTCCACCCCCCTGAGGGCAGAGACCCTCACATTTCTGGGTGGCGCAAGGCCCCAGGTGAGGCACTGGCAGGATGTCCCACCAGGTGGACAAAAGCCCCAGGGCAATGAGAAGAAGAGGTGTTAGCTACCCAGGGTTTGCAGGTTCGGATCCTGGGCACAGACCTACACACCACTCATCAAGCCATGCTGTGGTGGGGTCCCACATACAAAATGGAAGAAGACAGGCACAGATGTTAGCTCAGCAGCAATCTTTCTCAAGCAAAAAGAGGAAGATTGGCAACAGATGTTAGCTCAGCGAAAATCCTCCTCACCAAAGAAAAAAAGGGCAGCTGTGACAGGGGCCAGGAAGGAGGGCCAGGGGGGTTGAGGCCCACGAGGAACAAGAGGGAAGGCTTCTCCAGCGACGGAGGGTCAGGAAGTCTTCTCTGAGGAGGTGACGGGTTGGGGCAAGGTCTCAGGGAAGGCGGGAGTCTCCCAGGGAAAAGGGAGGGAGGTGTCCCAGCCTGTGCCCAGGGCTGCGGTGGGAGGGAGCAGCGTTGGTGGGTGGGCTGGGCTTCAACTTCAGAGCTATGGGAAAGCCACCGAGGTTTTAAGTAGGGAGAAATGACGTGATCAGATTTGCATTATGAAAAACGTACTCTGGTTGCTCCATGGAGAATGGGTTAGAAGGAGGCAGGAGATGAGACAGGAGGCAGCGACCACTGTCTGGGCTAGGGGTGGTGGAGGCTCAGAAGGTGGTGGTGAAGGTGAAACGAAGGGGACGATGGAGAGATTAGGGAGGTAAAATCCGTCTTGGTGATGAGCTGGGCAAGAGGGTGGAGGGAGAGAGAGACACGAGGATGGCAGTAGGTTAAAGAAGGGGAGTTGCAGCTGTCACAGAGAAGAAGGTAGACTTCTGGGTGCTGACGTGGGAAGATGCACAGACTGCCTGAACACACAGACGCTGGGCAGCTTTTAGGATGAGTTAACAGTGGGGGGATGAGGGGACTGGAGAGAGGGAAGACACTTCCACTGTTTATTCCATAAACTTCTAAAACGTTTGGTTCGGGGACTGGCCTGGTGGCACAGCGGTTAAGTTCGCACCTTCCACTCCGGCGGCCCTGGGTTCGCCGGTTCGGATCATGGGTGCAGACAAGGCACCACTTGGCAAGCCATGTTGTGGCAGGCGACCCACATATAAAGTAGAGGAAGATGGTCACGGATGCTAGCTCAGGGCCAGTCTTCCTCAGCAAAAAGAGGGGAATTGGCAGCAGATGTTAGCTCAGGGCTAATCTTCCTCAAAAAAATAAATAAATAAAATGTTTGGTTCAGAAGTTGCTCATATATAATAATTTAACTTTTTTAATACTAAAGAAAGGCCAATAAACACATGAAAAGATGCTCAATATCATTAATAGTCAGAGAGAGGAAACAAAAACCACAATGAGATACAACTACACAGACACTAGAATGACTAAAATTAAAAGACTGATAATTCCAAGTGTTGACAAGGATGTGGAGCAACTGCAACTCTCATGCATCGCTGGCAGGAATGTAAAATGATACAGCTGTGTTGGAAAACTACCTGGCAGCTTCTTATAAAGCTAAACATGTATTTATCACCTGACCCAGAAATCTCAGTCCGACATATTTGCCCAAGAGAAATGAAAACATGTGTCCACACCAAGATCTTAACAAGAATGCTCATGGAGCTTTATTTATATAGCCAGCTAGAAACATGCAGATGTCTATTATGCAGTGAAGAGATCAACAAAGTGAGGCACATCCATACACTGAAGATTGCTCCACAGTGAAAAAGGAAAGAACTCCTGGTACATGAAACAGCATGAATGAATCTCATAAGCATCATGCTAAATGAAAGAAGCCAGAGGTAGCTTCATACACAAAAGATAGCGTGTCCTATGATTCAATTCATATGAAAATTCTAGAGGAGACAAAACTACTGGGACAGCAAGCAGATCAGTACTGTCCGTGGGGAAGGGAGGGAATGTCCCCGAAGGGGCTCAAGGGAAGTCTTGGGGTAATGTAAATCTTCTACATCTTGATTGTGGCAGTGGTTACATAGGTATATACATATTTTTATACGTATTATTTATATACATATTATTTTTGTTTTTTTAAGACTATTTTTAGGGAAGTTTTAGGTTCACAGCAAGATTGAGAGGAAGGTGCAGAGATTTCCCATGCACCCCCTGCCTCCACACCGGCACAGCCTGCCTTACCACCAACATCCCGCACCATAGTGGCACATTTGTTACAAATAATGAACCTTTGACACGTCATTATCACCCCAAGTCCATAGTTAACGTTAGGGTTCACTCTTGGTGCTGGACATTCTATGAGTTTGCACAACTGTGTAATGATGCACGTCCACCACGATGGTGTCACACAGAACAGCTTCACCGCCCTGAAGGTGCTCTGTGCTCCCCTTACTCCTCCCTCCCCCCAACCCCTGATCTTCCTATCTCCATAGTTCTGCCTTTTCCAGAATGTCATATGATTGGAGTTACACAGTCTGTAGCCTTTTCAGATTGGCTTCTTTCACTTAGTGATATACTTTAATGTTCCTCCATGTCCTTTCATGGCTTGATAGCTCATTTCTTTTGAAGGCTGAATAATACTCTGTTGTCTGATGGACCGCACTTTGTTTATTCATTTACCTAGTGAAGGATATCTTTATTGCCTCCAAGTTTTGAAAATTAAGAATAAAATTGCAATAAACATGTGTGTGCAGGTTTTTGTGCAAATGTGAGTTTTCAACTCCTTTGGGTAAATATCAAGGAGCATAACTGCTGCATCGTACAGTAAGAGTATGTTTAGTTTTATAAGAAACCACCAAACTGTCTTCCATGGTGGCTATAATAGCTTGCATTCCCACGAGCAATGAGTGAGCGTTCCTGTTGCCCCACGTCCTTGCCAGCATTTGGTGTTGGTGGTGTTCTAGATTTTGGCCATTCTAACAGGTGTGTAGTGGTATCTCATTGTTCCTTTAATTTGCATTTCCCTGATGACATATGAGGTGAAGCATTTTTTCATACGTTTATTTTCAATCTGTTTATGTTCTCTTCCCGTGGAGTCAGGACATGTCCTTCTCTCGGCACATCAATGTGTAACAATGCATGGAGCGCTGTTAACCAAGAAGGCTCACCCACGCTTCAGTGTGCAGCGTGTTTATTGAAGTTTCATTACACAGACGTGATCGAATGATCTTGGTCTCCAGCACCGCTCTCCAGTGAAGAACCAAGGCTCCTTCTAGGACTGGGCCCAGAAAAGTGCAAAATGAGCCTGGAGAATCTTTTCAGAAAATAAGGCAGTGCTCAAAAAAATGTCAGAAAAGGAGGAAGTGTTCAAAGACCCCACAATGACGCGGTATGTCAAGGGGACCCAGGAGCTAACTGAAAGAGCTCCCAGCGGCCAAAGCAGGGACAATCTGAGCACTGAAATCAATAATGTATTGGATGATAGCCCAAAGTATAAAATAAATATCCATGAGTCTATACCGACATAAATAAAAGATTGAATAAATAAACAAACGGTGGAGAATGGACAAATCCCCCTGCGGAAGAGCTCCAGAGAACGCATGTCGATCCTGCGCCCTCCAGGAGGCGGACCGTAACTCCCTTCGCTTACGTGTGGGCTGTGCACAGTGACTTCCTCCTACAGAGGACACCATGAAAGGGATGAGAAAGGTGACTTTACACGGAGAAACCTGAGAAACCGTCCCAGCCAGGGGACCAAGGCCGTCAGCACCAGCGATGAGTCTTGTTGGCAGCACGGCCCCGTGGTGTGACGTGCTGAGAAGGGCACTTCACCTCCGTGGTCCCCCTCCCTCAAACCCATCACCTCAGTCGAATCGTGAGAAGAATCTCAGACAAATCCAAACTGAGGGGTGCTCCCTAAACCACCTGACCCGTACTCCTCAGAACGGGCAATGTCATCAAAAACAGGGGAAGACTGAGAAACCGCCACAGCTGGGAGGAGCCTAAGGAGACACGAGGACTAAAGGCGGTGAGGCTTCCTGGATGGGATCCTGGAGCAGAAAAGGACGTTAGGGAGAAACCATGGCAATCTGAATAAAGTACAGACTTTAGTTACCCATGTGTCAACTTTGCTTCATCAATTTTGACAAATGTGCCATACTACCGTTAGGTGTTAATAATAGGGGAAACTGGTTGTTGGGTATATGGGAATTCTGCTATCGGCACATTTTGGGGGTAAATCTAAACCCACTCTAAAATAACAGGTTTATATAAAAAAATAGATGGCACGAGAACAACTCAGGCATCGAGGCATTTGCCTGCGCTGCAGCCCCTCGCCCAGCACGTGCATCTCTCTCTGTCCCCAGCAGAAAGAACTGGAAGGCCACCACCCAGTCCTGCTTTGCCACTTGTCGGCCAAGTCACTTCTCCTCTCCAAGCCCACAATTCCTCATTTTAAAATCCTGGCTAAGAATAGCCAAGTCACTAGATGTTTGTGAGGGCTTGACGAGCTTCAGAGTCCTGCGTGGGAGGCACAGAGGACCACCTGCAATTACCTGGCGTGCTTCTCCGTCATGGCATGTAGTTCCATCCACGGGGAGTTGGCCTCAGAAGTTGCAGGCAGGGCCCAGAAATCTGCCTGTTTAACCAGCATCCCTGAGGTCCCGTGTGGGCCAAGGCTGTCCTTTGGAGGGATGCCCTGCCTACAGGGGAGCCCGTTAGGATTTTGTTATTCTTTTGCCCCTAGTGGTTTTAGGCCTGACCGTGGTCCTTAGGCATTGCTTCTGTCTGTGGGTCTTGCATTAAAGTGGATCTAACCCATCTCCAGGCCTTGTGAAGGGAGCGGCTGGCCAGGGCCAGGTCACAAAACAGCTGTGTGCTTTTGAGCACACAGCCCTGGAAGGGCTGTCACCATGGTGGGAGGCGGGGATGGGGGGAGCTCTGCCCTGTAAAGGCTCCACTGTGGAGTCAAAGACCAAGAGGCGACACTGAACAGAAAGCAGCAGGATACACAGACACACCAAAATGTTACCCGGTCGTCTCCAGGCTGGTGAATTACAGTGCTTTTCTAGAGATACATTCGCATTTATTCTTTTCTGCATTTTCCAAAATTTTCGCAATGAGGATATGTTTCTTTTAAAATAAGACCCCATAACGTGTTTTTTGCTTTCCTTTTTTATATATTAAACTGGAGTAAAGAAAAAGCCTTTTTTACTGCTCACACCTCTGGGAAAGAATTTCACCTGGGAAACTGAGGACTGAACGGGCAGCTCAAATCTCTGCAACGTTTTAGTTGCATGTCTCTGTCTGTCTGTCTGTCTCACTCCCACACACACCCTACACCTCTCCCAGCAACAGTGCTGGTTAAACACAGGAGCTTCAGGTGGCCGCCCTGCTAAAACCTTTCTCAAAGGAGACGGGGGCCTGTTTTCAATACTTTTCGTGAAATGTGAAGGCCTTTCTTTCACCAGCCTGTGAACATAAACAAATTCAGCTGCATCTTCCCACAGAACATAAACCCGTCACGCAGAGCGGCACCATCGCCCCCCTGCCCACCCTGAGACCGCGTCCCTGTGTCTCCCGGCCAACAGGACAGTTCCCTCAGCAGGTGCACTGTGGACTCCAAGGGCACCCACGGGGAGTGCCACCGGCTCTGAGGACCCCGTCAGAAGGAAAGTCCCCTAGTCAACCAGAATATGTGCATCCCACGGAGCTTCCCGCCTCTTCCCGCCTGGTACCAAGCCTCAGCTGCCTGGGCCCGTTCTCTGCATCTCTAACACCAATGGTTCCCACACTCTGATCACCATCTCCCCAACGGCACTCTGAGACTGTGCCCCCCCCAAGACACCACCAAGGCAGGAAAACAGCTCTTGGAGCCCCCTTCCCACGTCTGGTTCCCGGACAATATTTCCAATGGCTTTGATGACCATCCTCTCCCGTTCCTGGGGTTCAAAGGCCTAATGAACTTGAACCTCTGAGAAGGTGACACATTTGAGGCCAGGATTACTTCCCAGAGCTACAGAAACCCCAGAGGAAACGGTAAGCCAGCCATGAAGTTATCGTGTCCTCAGAGAGCACCGCTGGGCAGGGGCGGGGGCGGGGAGGGGAGGCCTTGGGGCCCAGACAGAAGGAAGAGCCGATGGTTCGGGTGGGGGAAGACCGCAGAGAAACGGGAGACAACGTTGTTCCTGGGCCATTTCACTCCTTTTTTTTTCTTCTTTTCCCCAAAGCCCCCTGGTACATAGTTGTATATTCTAGTTGTAGCTCCTTCTAGTTGTGGCATGTGGGACGCCACCTCAGCATGGCCTGATGAGCGGTGCCATGTGTGGACCCAGGATCCGAAGCAGTGAAACCCTGGGCTGCTGAATTGCAGCACGCAAATTTAATCACTCGGCCACGGGGCCGGCCCCTTGGCTCCTTTTTAAAAAGTGTGCAAACTTAGGCTGAAAGAGCATTCCGCGGGACTGAGCTGCAGCCCGGGGAACGGGCGCCCATCCCCGCCGGGCCGGCCTGCCCCTGCTCCTGCACGTGGACCCGAACGTGGGAGCGCCAAGCAAGGCCTTCCCCATCGCCACCCGAAAAGACCGTGTGCAAGGAGCGATTGTCTGTCGCCGAGATGGAGTATACGATGTGATCCACGGCAAACACCGGAATGGCTAATTCCAAACATTTATTACAATTCTGGAGAGACTTGAAAGCTGCCCCCGCTCTTGATTTTAATAAATGCAGTCCTGAAGCAGCCGCTTATCAAAGTGACACAAATTGTGTGGTAAATAGATTATGGCACAGCTGAAATACTGGAAAATGAGATCAGAAATGCTCCTTCTCTCCCATTTAAAACTCCTCGCAATCCTTCAGCCCGGGTCGCAGCAGCGAGGTGCCCACGGGAAGCGTGGAGGCCCAGGAAGCAGCACCCGCGAGGTCGCTTTTAATCAGCGTCCCCCCTCAGACCCCCCGGCAGCAGGGCAGGGGCAGCCCAGGCACCTCCGCCCGCCTCCTGCTCTGCTCCAGGAATCAGCCCAGCCCGCCTGGCCACCGGGGTGGGGGTGCCCGGGAGGGAGAACGAAGAAACTGCGGCCCCGAGGGTGGAAGGAGACGCTGGCTAGGTGGTTGCGGGCATTGGCCCCCCATCTTTTTTTTTTTTTTTGAGGAAGATTAGCCCTGAGCCAACATCTGCTGCCAATTCTCCTCTTTTTGCTGAGGAAGACTGGCCCTGAGCTAACATCTGTGCCCATCTTCCTCTACTTCATATGTGGGACGCCTGCCACAGCATGACGTGCCAAGCGATGCCATGTCCACACCTGGGATCCGAACCGGTGAACCCTGGGCCGCCAAAGCGGAATGTGCGGACTCAACCCGTGCACCACCAGGCCAGCCCCCGCCCCCACCCCCACCCCACATCTTTTGTGTCCATCTACTAGTGAATTCTTACTTCCTCGAGAGGCTGGAGCTCTTGGCTTTTGCCTCTCAATGCTGAGTCTCTTCTCCACCACTCTCCCTCGCTTCTCTCCCATAGACTGAGCACCTACTGTGCGCAGGCGTTGTTCTAAGAGCACACACAGAGGGACACCTACTGCACGCAGGCATTGTGCTAAGGGCACACACAGAGGGACAAGGCAGATGCCCTCAACGGCCGCCAGTCCAGAGTGGGAGGCCAACATGCACATGCGAAACCAGATGGTAGTGCAACCCACGCCAAGCTGGGCCTACCGGACCACAGGAGACCCTGACAGCTGTCCCCTGCTCGGCTGCAGTTGACCCAGCCTCTCAGGACTGACATTCCCTGGCCAGGTGGCCTGCGTGATTGGGCCAGGACCCTGGCCTGCCCAGGATTCCAGGCACCCATGTCCAGGAGGCTCACTCTCCCTCCAAGGACAGAATGACCAGAGGAAGCCCCGTGCACCTGAAAGGGCAAAGAAATGGGGGGACACCTTAAACCCCTGACCCAACTCATGGTTAGAGAGCCCCCAGGGGGCCCCAGGACTCCCTCGGTCCAAATGATCCCCTCCTAAGAGTGTCGAGATTAGAACCAGTCCTGTGGCTGTCACTTAGCACATTGTCAAATGTAAATGTATTACCTTTGGGGAGACATGGAGGCCCCCCTTTGCCCAAGGACGGTGTTGGACGGCTGCCCTGGAGAGACCTCTTGCGCACTTCGCAGGGCCCGTTGAACCAGAACCATAGGAGCAGCGTGGCATTCCAGAACCTCATTGGTAACTAATTGCCGGTGTGACTAGATACACGCTGTATATCAATGCCAATTAATATTCAAATAAAAGCAGGGTGCTGCTATGTACGTGCAGCTCAATCTCCCTATAAGAAGCCTCAATTTTGAGGCAGCCTCCTGCCTGCCCCAGCCTTGGGGGAGGTCGCCCACTTTGCAGCAGCTGCCACCGAGGCAGAGCAGGGGTAAGCGATGGGGCCACTTGGAATGTATTAGCTAGTGACGCTGTGCAACCAGACAGTAACTCGGCCTCCTCTGGGCCGTGCGGCAGCTCCTCCTGGTCTGGGGTAGGCAAGGGGTGACCACTCAGCCTCCTGTTGACATCCTCATCCACCCGCAGCCAGCCTGGGGACACAAGGAGGCCCACACGCTGGTTCACTGGTGGAGAACAGAGCGTGCAGCTTCCACAAGAACGTGCCCAGAGTCTGAGGCCTCTGACGAGTAATTCCTGTTCTGTTTTTTTTAATAGGCATTCAGTTAAGAAGTTAACTAGTTTATATATTTAAACCCAAGTTAATAGATATTAAATTTTATTATTTATTAAATCTTAATAATTCATTAGGATTTTTAAATTAAACATCAAATCGCTAACAAATTAAATTTAAATAATTAAGTCTATTATTAGCAGAGAGGGATTGTCAGGATGGGGGTGGGAGGCAACGGGTTCCAGCAACTATTTTTTTAGGCCAAAGGGCACCGGGTCTGACTGCCTCCGTTTTACAGATGAGAGAGGAAGACTGGGAATCAAAGGAATTGACCTTGGACGCACAGCTGGTACATCTCTGAGCTGGGATTCAGACCTGGATCTGTTTGTTTCCTAGATTCCACTCCCTTTTGGAATGCACACAACATGTTTACCCCCCAGACATGAGAACAGAATGATTTGTCAGGCTGGAGGAGAGAGAGGATGCAAGCATGTTCATTTTATTGCAGGAAAGGAGGTGTGGAAATGGGAAGGTGCTTTGAGAGGGCAAACCCAGGTTGGGGTTTCTTCCCTGGGGAGGAATGGGAGGGCGCTGAACAGCTGAGGAGGGCGTGAAGTGGAGGCGGGGGGAGCGGACCTGCCGCAACCTCTCTAGCAGCCTGGGACGTGCCAGGGAGCCCACTCCTCTCCAAGCCTATAGTGGGTGCAACGGTGCCCCCAAGAGATATGTCCACACGCTAACCCCTGGAACTGTGGGTGTGACCTTATTTGGAAAAATGGTCTTTGTAGACATAATTAAGTTAAGGATCTCAGATGAGATCATCTTGGATTATCTGGGTGGGTCCCAAATCCAATGACAAGTGTCCTGACAAGAAACAGAAGAGAAATAGAGAAAAGGCATGAAGCCACGTAAAGACAGAGGCCAAGACTGGAGGGACGCAGCCACGAGCCCGGGGACGCCCATGGCCCCCAGATGCTGGGAGAGGCAAGGACCAGTCTCTCCCCTGGAGCCTCTGGAGAGGGTGCGGCCCTGCTGACCCCTGATTTCAGACTTCCGGCCTCCAGAGCCGTGAGAGAAGACATTCCCTGTTGTAAGCCATGCAGTTTACGGTCACTTGTTACAGTCACCACAGGAAACGACTACAATGCCAGAGGAACTCGCCTGTCCCCTCTTTGTGACAATGTCGTGGACGGATACTCGGGCAGGGCCTGCCCTGACCCCTAGTTATGCCAGGCCCTGCCTGTCCCCGCCTCTGCGCTAGGAGTCCACACCTGTGCCGTGAAGGAGGGCAGCAGGGGTACAGTGGACGGGGCTCCTCTTTCCATCACTTGAAGGCCCAGTGACGGCGGGGATGGACGCAGATAAGCTCTGACGTTTCAAAGAGTCTAAATATGAAATCCGATCCTGCAAGGACTTAGGTGGTCATGGTTAATCTAATTATAAGACGATTCTCGGCTTTACAACCAGTTTCTTCTAAATAGAAAGCCCCTTTGTCTATTTCAAGTGCTAATTGATTTGTACCTAGTGCTCCCACGCAGCTTTCACATCTCTGGGAGTGACCCCCCGCCCCCCCCCCCCCCCCCCACCGCTGTACTTCTCCCCTGGGGTCCCCTGGGTCTGCCCTCCCAAAGCAGCTTCCCACTTGCTCACATCTTTCCTTCCAATAAAATTAACATATTTGCATCCTCTCTCTCCTCTAGCCTGACGAATCATTCCGTTCTCATATTAGGGGGAGTAAACGTGTTGTGTGTATTCCGAATGATGGATTGGATCTAGGAAATAAACAGATGCGAGTTTGAATCCCAGCTCGACCCACCCCAGTTCAAGCCACATCTGCCCTCTGCCCGGCTCCTCCTCCCAATGTCCTGGTCCCAGCCACAGCCCCAGTCTGTCTCTGCTCCACCCTACCCCGGGGATGCCACTCGCCTGCTCAGAACCTTCGATTTCCCCACTGCCTACCAGACAAAGCACAAACTCAGCCACCCGAAATGTAAGGCCGTCCAAATGTGGCCCAAGCAATACTTCTGGTCTTTTCTCCAGGTACCCCGATGTGGACACTGAGCTCCAGGCACAGCGAAAGCAGTGACATCCTCCAACAGTCGTCCAGCTGCCCCCTTGCAGAGCGCCCTCCCGCCCTGTCCGCTAACGGATGCAGCCCCGCCGTCCTGCAAGTTTCGTCTCCAGCGTGACTTCTTCCTCGAAGCCCCTCCAGTCTCTCCCAGAAGGACGTGGGCTCCGTCTCCTCAGACGCCCCCCCAACCCCAGTGGAGTTTGCTTCTGTGGATCCCACTGCACTCAGCGTGCACCGCCTCCACTAGGCCCGTTGGGGCAGAGGCGGCCCAGTGTGGCAGAAAGACCACAGACTTTAGGTCAGAAGACCCAATGCCAACCTGGTCCGGCATTTACCCGCTGCTGCGAGGGCTCCCGTCAGTTACATGCCTCCCTCGGCCTTGGCCGCAGCCTAGCCTGAGTGCCAGCCTGAACCGGAGGCGATCCACTCCTATGCAGCCGCAGAATCCAACCTCCAAATAAAACCTGAAGTGACGGGGACAGACGTGTTCTCCCGGCGTGCCCCACCCAGCTGCACCCACCCCCCACAGAGAGAAGGAGCTCAGCCTGCGCCTGTCAGCCTCCCCGCCTCCGCCCCATCTCCCGGGAACTCGGAACTGGAAAGAGGAGGAGAGAGATTCTGGACCAGAGAGATGGGAGGAAAAGAATGGAGTCTTGTTCATGCGCCGGTTCCCCAGCTTCTGTTTGTTGTGGAGGATCCAGGTTACTGGTGAGGTGAAAGGAAAGTACAAAAGAAGCTGGGGTGGAAAAGAGACAGAGAGACAGAGAGACAAGGAGAGAGAGAGATGGAGACACAGAGAGGGAGAGAGAGACAGAGAGAGAATGAGAGAGAGAGAGAGAAGGAGAGAGAAAAGGAAAAACAGAGAGAGAGGGGGGAAAGAGATGGAAAGAATGAGAGAGAGACGGGGAGAGACAGGGAGAGAGAGAGAACTGACTGCTGCTTGGACAGGTGTTGGAGAGACTGGCGTATTGGCCAAGCTTCTCCAGAGAAAGATTGATTTGTAGGAACTGGCCTAGGCGATTGTGGGGCTGATAAGTCTCAGATCTGTGGGGCAGCCTGCCAGGCCTCAGGCAGGAGATGCTGCTGCAGTCTTGAGAATTTCTTCTTGTTAAGGCCTTCAACTGATTGGACAAGTCCCACCCACGTTGTCATGGGAGGTCTCTTTTAAAGTCATCTGATTGCACACGTTAGCCACATCTACAAAATACCTTCACAGCAGCACGAGATTAACATTTGATTTAATCACTGGGTACCACAGCCTGGCCAAGTTGACACAGAAGACTAACTATTGCATTGGTGACTAGAGAACCGGGGAAGAGAGGAGGAGGGTCTGAGAAGCATTTGTTAGGGATTGGGAAGTGGATCCCCTGAAATCCCCCGGGGCTGTCAGATCCAGCCTCTTTGAGTGCCTGGATCCTGGGCCCTGTGGGACCCTGGCTCCTATTCAGGGACCTGCCCTACTTGGAAGAGGGCTGGAGTCAGTGGTCCAGCTCCGTCACCCCCTCTTGGCACCTCAGCCCTCCTGACTCACTGCACCCCCTCACCTCAAGGCTGGTCTTGCAGGTGGCCCAGCTCACGCCTGGACAAAGCCGGAGAGCCAGAGGGAAAAGCCTCCTCTCCTGCACCCGCCTCTGCCACTTCACAAACCTCAGTCTGCAGAGGCTGTTTCGTTCAGGAGGACTGAGTGAGGCATGCAGGCTGCAGCTCAGTGCCCCACAGACCACAGGTCAGGGTGCCAAGGACAGCTCCACCCTCCTCATGCCCTGTACTGCCCCGGGGCTGCAGATCAAGCTGTGAGTAGAGGCAAGGGGTTCCCTTCTTCCCTTGGCTCAGTGGGGACCCGCTGTGCCGTCACTACTGCCTCAAGGAGACATTCACAAGCTCAGAGACGACCCACAGCCTCTACCCCACACCCCTCACCCCCAAATGAAAGTCCAGAGAGCACCATAGTCTGGATTTCCCAACACCCTCTTGCCACTTCCCCCCAAGGAAAGAACCTTCAGGCAGCGTCAGGACTTGACTTGCTCAGACGCACATCTCTGACCCCTCCCCTTCCCTCGCCCACTCCGCTCCTCTCCTTGCTATCTCATCGCCTCTGCATGGGCACCCCAGGGTTCCTTTCCCAGTCCAGGGCTGTGTTTGAGACCAGGCTGGGCAGAGCTGGGGAGGACTCTGGCATTATGACAGAGATGCTTAGGAGGCTCATCACCATGGCAACCTGCTGACTGAGCAGGGCGGCAGAGCGGGCCAGGGCTGGGGATCTGCATCCGCGGATCTGTGGGAGCGCGCTGCTGACGACGATTACTTGGGAACTCCTCCTTGGAGGCCCCGGAGGAGGGGCTGCCTTGCCAGTCTGGCTCAGCTTGGGTCTGGTCCTACCCCAGGCAGGATGTGAATTGCATGGCCTCTCAAGATTGGGATCAAGCCGCAGGAGCAAACTCAGATTCTAAGACGACTTGAGTCCCCCAAGAGGGAAAGGGGTTCCCTGCCAGGCTCTGGAACTGCCCCAGCCCCCAAGGAGGCCAGAGGGAAGAGAGAGGCCAGGACAGGCTGCCCTGTCCCACGTCCCGGAAGACAGTCTCCACCCTGACATTTCCTCGCCTGCCTTCCTGCTTAGAGGGAAGGACAAACAGGCTAACAGTTTCCCCCTCCTGCCCACAACACCTCCTTACCTGGGCACTGCCGTTCGCCTGTCAGACGTGGCCAGCCTGATGGCCACCCGCGTGGCAGGGGCCTGCTCTGCGAGGCCGGGCAGGTGTCAACAGCGCCCCTGTACTTCCACACCCCCAGCCCTCTCGCCTTTGCTCTCTTGGCCCCGATTCCCCCGTTGGCCCCCCGTCAGGAGCATGGGTTCCTGTTGTGTTAAGGCCTCCGGCTTGTGCTAATTTCCCAGGCAGCCCTGGGACACTCATGCAGCGTCCTCCCACACAGACCTCTGGGCACACGTCTGTCACAGAGGCCGCGGGGAGGAGCGCCACTCACACAGCCCTTCTAAGGCAATCTTGGCTCTGAAGCTCCCTGTTGGTGGCCCCAGGCTTTGTCAGAGGGCACCCCAGTGGGGGGCCCTCCCTGCCGCATTCTGCTCCCCACCTTTAACTTTGCAAGGCGTCACCTCCAGCAAACCTCCCACACTCATGAGCTGCATGTGGCTCCAGGAAGGGCAAGGCTTTGGGGTCAGACGGCTCGTGTTTGGAATCCCAGTCCTGTCCCTCCATGGCTTTGCCTCTCGGGTCTCAGTTTCCTCATCTGCGAAGAGCGAGAGTGCCAGCGGGTAGCGGCCCCGGCCGCCCCCAGCAGCGTCCACACACGGCTGCGTTTCCGCACACGCCAAGCTGCCTCTGAATGATGCTTCATCCCCTTCTCTCCCCCCGCGCAGGGGCTTTTTGTAGATCGGACTGTATTTTATTGTGTCTACTCCGAAATAGAGATTTGATAACTAGGTGGGAATGGTGGATGACAACCCAGCCTCCAGCCAGCTAACGGGAACGAGATAAACGTGACCCCACGGAGATGAGGGGACTTATAAGGTCAGAAGCAGGTGGTGAGGAGACAGAGTCCTGCTTGGTGGCCACTCAGGACTTAAGTCCTGGTTAAAAATATCTTGATTCCAGAGAAATGCCCTCCGCCCAAAGGCAGCCTGCTCCGGGCCCAGCTCATAGCCCTCCAGGGGAGCTGGCATGTCCTCAGTCTCCCCTGGGGCTGCCCAAGCCCGGCTGAGCATCCCCTGGACCCGAGGAGGGAGGCTCCTGTTTCTCCATCCCGGTTCCTCAGAGGGAGCTGCCCCCCAGCACCGGGAGCGTCAGCTGGCCCATCCCACTCGCCTGCAGAAATCTCCACCTCACATGGCCAGGCCTCACCTCCTGACTCTTGTGCTGGTGGGTCGTGGTGGGATGTGGAGACACCGACCTCACAGGCTTGCCCAGCTCCCAGGCCACCACAGTCAGCCCCTGACTGGACACTGGCCAGCAAGGTGTGGGTGAGTCACCACCCACAGTAAGCTGAATGAGGCCCCCGAAAGATACGTCCACTCAGAACCTGTGAACCTGACCTGATCTGCAAAAAGGGTCTTTGCAGGTGTAATCGAGGTAAAAGACTTGAGTTGAGATCATTCTGGATCATCCAAGTGGGCCCTAAATCCAATGACAGGTGTCCTTAGCAGAGAAAAGCGGAGGGAGAGGTGAGGCTCTGAGTCACAGAGAGGAAGGCCACGTGAAGTCAGAGGGTGGCATTGGAGTGACGTGGCCACGAGCCAAGGGACACGAGGGGCCACCAGGAGCTGGAAGAGCAACGAAGCTTCCTGCCCTCGAGCCTCCAGATGGAGCGTGTCCAACGCCCTGATTTCCGACTTCTGGCCTCCAGAACCATGAAAGGACAGATTTCCATGCTTTCCAGCCGTGCAGTGTGTGGTAGTTTGTTCGGCCGTCACAGGAAACAGATACCACCTCACGGGGCAACCGAGGAGGGTCACTCGCCACTTTCAGCGTCTCCCACGTGGAGGCAGATTGGCACTGCCCTTCCCGCAGACCGTGTGCCAGAATCCATCAGCGACTGAAAGCCATGTCCTCCAGCCGCAGGCCTGGCCCTGCCGACTCCCTTCTCCACCTCTCTGCCCTCCCGTCTCAGCCCGGCCCCTCCACGCTGAAGACGCCCCACAGACTTTCTCAAACCTGAGCAGACACCGGAGTTCATTGATGCTAAGGTACTCATTTTTTCACATTTTAACTGTATGTGTCTTGCAACGATAGCAGCATTTTTTCCTTTCTTGTTGGCACATGAAGTAACCGTACATTTTATGACAGGTTGCATCAGATTTTTTGGAATGCAATGCGCAGTATTTAAGGATGTTCCTTGTACCATTGTCACAATACAGCAAAAAGACTGGCAATAAACATCCATCTAATGAGACAATGGTGAAATTAACAGCGGCTCACCCACACTGTGGAAGGCTATGTAACAGATAAAATAAAGAAGCTCTGAATGAACTGACACGGAAAGTTCGCCAAGATATATTTTTAGATGAAAAAGGCAAGTCTCAATTACACAGTATTTTATTTACATTTTTAATTAATCAATTAATTTATTTATTTTTATTTTTTGCAGGGGAAGATTTGCCCTAAGCTAATATTCGTTGCCAATCTTCCTCCTTTTTTCTTCCTTTCCCCCCCCAAAGCCCCAGTACGTAGTTAGACGTGGTTGTAGTGGTTCGTCTCTCCATGAGCCACTGCCACAACACAGCCACTGACAGATGAGTGGCATGGTTCTGCGCCCAGGAACCAGACCCAGGCCGCCAAAGTGGAAAGTGTGAAACTTTAACCACTAGGTCATCAGGGTTGGCTGTATTTTTATTTTTTAAAAAGTAATGCCACAAATATATACAGACACACATACATATATGTGTATATATATTATTCCACAGAATACAAAGGTCGCTGGAGCAACTGGACATCCGCAGCCAGAAAAATGACCCTCTACATAAGTATTCCACTCTATACAAAAAGGAACTCAGAAGGAGTCATGACTTAGATGTAAAATGTAAAACTATAACATTTTTAGAAAAAACAGAAGAAAACTTTAGTGACAAAGAGTTCTTAGACTTGATACCAAGAGCACAATCCATAGCAGGAACTAGAAGGAACTTGGACGTCATCAAAATTAAAACCTTTCGTTCCATGGAAAACTCTGTGAAGAGGATGGAAAGACCAGCCACAGACTGGGAGAAAATGTTTGCAAACTCCATGTCAAACACAGGACTAGTAATTGGAATACACAAAGAACTCTCAAAAGTCACCTGTAAAGAACCCCGAACAATCCAGTTAGAAAAGAGGCAAACGTTTCACTGAAGAGGGTCTGCCAATGGCAAATAAGCCCATGGAAAGATGCTCAACACCGCGAGCCGTCAAGGAAATGCCAATTAAAGCCGTAATCCGGTATCACTACACACCTGTAAGAATGGCCAAGCTAGAATAGTTACAACACCCAGGGAAAGGAAGGATGCGGAGCAGTGAGCTCGCTCACGCGTGGCTGGTGGGAATGGGCACTGGTACAAATGCTCTGGGAAGCAGTTGGTCGTTTCTTTTAACAACTAAATATGCAGCTACCGTACATCCCGGCGATTGCACTCCTGGGCATTTGTCCCAGAGAAATGAAGACTTATGTTGACACACACACCTGTACATGATGGTTATTGCAGCATTATTCATAACAGCGAAGACCTGGAAACAACTCAGGTGTATTTCAATGAGGGAATGGTTAAACAAAATGTGGTACACCCATACCATGGGATACACTCAGCAGTAAAAAGGAACGCACGATTGATGCACACATAGCAACTCGCGTGAATCTGCAGGGAATTACACTGGGTGCAACAAGCTAGTCCCAAATAGTTCCTGTTTTAAATTTCCCCAGGATTTGTTTTCATCAGGTATGATAAGACATACAGACACAGAAGTAATGTCATGAAGGAAGAAGTTTATCCTCATAGATTCCTGGAAATAGGAGGCATGGTGCACCCCCAGGGCCACAAGGTCAGGAGGCGCAGGGAGGGGGGCATGGGGGAGGGGGCACGGCAGGAGCCTTAGTGTGGTCTCAGGGGGAGTGCAAGGCAGGTCTGGTAAGCAGTCCTAGGATTGGCTAGTTTGAATCATTTTGGTGGCCTCTGGGCTTGGCGTGGCCCCTGGTCATCTGGTACATGGCTCTGGGGTAATTTAGGGTGGGCAGCTAGCATCCCAGACTTCAGGAATCTGATAAAAGGAGGCTCCTGGGGTTATGGACTCAGGATTGGTTGGTTTGCATAGCAAAGGCAGCCCACTATCTAGGAATTAGCTAATCCTGGGAGAGGCAGTGCCCACTGGGTCCACAAATCCCCAAGAGGTCAAAGCATAAAATACAGGAAAATTTCAAAACGTGATTAATACTGTATGACTCCATTTATCTAACATTCGCGAAATGACAAAATTATAGAAATGGAGAAGAGAGTAGTGGTTGCTGTGTTAAGGAGAGGGTCAGGCTGGAGGGAAGTGGGAGTGGCTAGAAAAAGGTAACAGAAGGGGTCCTAGGGCTGTCGGAGCTGTTCTGTGTTGACTGTATTGAGGTCAACACCCTCCTTGTGACATTGTACTATAGTTTTGCAAGCTGTCACGGTTAGGGAAACCTGGCTACAGCACACACAGGATCTCTCTGTGTTATTTCTTACAACTGTGTATGAATCTACAATTATGTCAAAATTAAAAGTTTAATTACAAAAATAGATATGGTAAAAGAGAACAGCCCCTCGCCCTATCTTCCAGACCCCACCTCCACCCCTCACCAAAGGCCACCTCTGCTAACATCTTTTGTGTGAGTCCTTCCATATTTTTCTATGTATTTACTGACACACACACGCACAAATTTAGTGGAGTTTTTCATAAATGGGATTTATGGATTGTTCCATGACTTGCCTACGTAGTAAGAGCGAGTTGGCAGCGAAGAAGTGTCAGAAGCCTGGAGAAAAAACAGAAACCTCTTGACTTCAAAATGGCAAGAAAAGGAATTGATGAGGACCACCCATCCTTCCAACTGAAGGAAAACAGATTCCACAGCGAGTCAGAGCCCACGGTCTGAGGCCTTCCCAGGATGCGTGACTCATGGAATGTTTTATTAATGAAATTCTGGCCTCAGAACTACAAACACCCCTTCGGGAGAGAGACGGCAGTTAAAGAAATGGATGGAGCTGTACAAGGCACCTCCGGGAGCTCCTATCTTTAAAAGAGGAGCCCAGGCAGATGGATAAAGAAAATGTGGTATATACATACAGTGGAATATTATTTAGCCTTAAAAAAGAGGGAGATCCTGTCATTTGCAACATGGATGAATCTGGAGGACGCTATGCTAAATGCAACAAGCCAGATGCAGAAAGACTAATACTGCATGACACCACTTATGTGAGGAGTCGAAAACATTCGAACTCACAGAGCAGAAAGCAGAACGGGGGTTTCCAGGGGCTTCGGGGAGAGAGAAACGGGGAGGCATTAGTCAAAGGGAACGAGGACTCGCTTCTGCAAGATGAGTAAGTGCTGGAGACTGACGGTGCAGCATAGTGCCCGTAGTTAACAATACTGATGGCGCACCCGAACTTTCGCTAAGAGGGCAGATCTCAAGTTCAGTCTTCTTATAATAATAATAATAATAATTTGGACGTGATGGATATGTTCATAGCATAGACTGCTGTGATGGTTTCATGGGTGAATACTTATCTCCAAGCTCACTGAGTTGCACACATTAAATATGTACAGCTTTTTGTATGTCAAACATACCTCAATAAAGTGTGTTTAAAAAAAAAAAAAATTAACCCAAAGAGCTGGAGGGAAGAGAAGAAGGTGTGAATTTGATGCCCCGCACCAGAGAGCCGGGAACAAACTGGAACCTTCAAAATACAAACACATCACACACACACACACACACACACACACACACACAAATACACAACACACACACCCCCCCTTTAAGGCAAACTTCAGATCAAGGTGACGAAGGACCCCCAAGGTCCCCCCTCAAGAAGAGAGAGGAGACAGAAGAGCTCAATCCTCGCCTCATCTCTGCCTGTCCCAGGAAAGTGAACGCTCTTCAAATTGGAAAGCTTAAAATAAAGCGTGAGACCAGGCACACGCAGGAGCCGGGGAACTGTCTGTTGAATTAAATGCAAAGAAGGGATTGCAACCAGATGTGAGTGAAGAGAGAAAAATAGCCACCTGAGCTGCTGTAAGTGAGTTCTTCCCCCAGATCCTGATGAATTGCATCCCAGGGTGTTTCAGCAGCCATCATCTCAGAGCCTCTGGTAATTTCAAGAAATTATGGAGGGCAAAGGAGGCGTTGAAAAACTGGCCATGAACCACTCCTGACCTGAGTTTTAAAAGGAAAGGAATAAAAGAAAATTCTAGAAATAACAGGCCAGTAAAGGCGATGTAAATCTTGAGAAAAGGATAAGACTGTTAAAGAGCTGGTTGGTGAACGCACCAGGGGAGGCAACACAAAACTGAAAACTCTCTAAGACTAAACACAGCACATGCATCTTATTTCCGTTTTCAATGAGTTATCAGATTGATGGGTTCAAAGCTTGTCTCAGGCAATACACTGATTTGCATAAACATTTGTAAATTAGATGGTCAGACAAGGACTAGATGACAGAACAATAGGGACATTCATAGCTTGTTGGCCACTGCACACTGTGAGTCACCCTGCAAGGAGAGCCGTAGTCAGGGGCCACAGGGCTCTGCTCTGTCCTGGTGCCAGTCAGCACTTCTACAGCACTTTAGAATGAAACCGGGATGTGCTTATCAAATTTACAAATGGCGTAAACCTGGGACGGATGCTTAAAATAAATGATGATGGAGTCAAGATTCAAAATTAATTAAACAAGATGCCATGCTGTGCCAAAACCGGTGGGTCAAACATTGCCAGCAATCATTCACGTTTCTTATCGCATCATTACGAGCCGAGGAAGCCTGATGTGACAGAGGGATGATCCTGTGGGAAGCTGCCGATGATGTATAGAGATGGCTAACTTAAGGGGCCCAGTGGGGACTCTGACGGGAAGAGAAGCCAACCCCGCCTGGACTGCATTGATAAGGCTGTGGAGCCAGATTGCAGCGGGAACTCAGCATTCAGTTCTGGACGCCCCAGTTCAAGGACACCAGCAAACATGAGTGCATTCAGGGGAGAGGGCCCAAAAGATCTGGAAACAGGAGGGATGGTGAAGAGATGATGTCAGCTGAACCTGAAGCAGAGATGGCCGAGCGGGGACCTCATCACAGGCTGCAAGTATTTCAGGGGCTGCAGAGAGAAACCAAATGGTCACTGAAAACTCAGAGTGACTGTGGCTGGCCCTGCCTCCCAGGGAGATCTACTGTCGGTAGGTCTGTCCCATCCCATCGATGGGAAAATAAATCTCGCTTGCCCCCTACCCTCGCCGAGGGACGCCGAAGAAAAAGACAGGCGTCAGTGGGCACTGCCGGTGCCCTGTCCTGCTGAAGCAGAGGTTCATAGTCGTAAGAGTGGGGAAGGGGCCCTGGCGGTAGGGCAAAGCGTGGAGACCACGGCGGGCAGGGGGAGCATCAGCCTGAGAAGCACTGATAGGACTTGTGTTGGGTCACAAGCAAAGGGGGACATAGGTGCCCGAGCCACCGGGTGGGGGCTGTGGGGGGGGGGAGGGGATCCCTGCGGGCAGGGAGGCCCCAGCAGGATTGGGAGTGGGCTCTGTAAAGTGGAATTTGGGTTGACTGCTGGCTGGTGCTGCGATGTGACCCTCCCCCCACCACCAGCCCTAGCATTCCCCACGGTGGCTCGCGCACACCAACGCCCGTGAATAATGTTTGCAGGAAACGACCGTGTTTCTGGGTCATGGGGACGGCATGGAGACAATGTGAGGAACACTGAAATGATCTGCACCCATTCAGCAAAGGCAGGACCAACGGGGAGAGAGAAGCTCCTCCATCCTCCCCACCCCCTTGTCCCTGGGGAAGTTCTGGAAGGAGGTGGGGTCCCGCCACACGCTGAAGGAGTTTGAGGCAAGTCTTTCAATGCTCGGTGGACAGAGGTTTACTCAACATTTTTGGTACTTTTCCCTACAAAGAATCAGGGAGCAGAGGGAGGCCAAAGTGGGGAGAGCCTTCTGACCCCAGGCAGAGGGATCCGAGGATGGGACAGGCCACCCATGCGTGGCCATTAATCCCTGTGTGGTTTCGGTAGAATAAGATGGCCACCTGATGCAGATGCTGGAGGGGACTCTCGATGATAAAGGATGGAAGACCAGTTTAATTGGCTGAAGTAAAAAAAGAAGGGGGATGTTTTGGCTCACATAACTGAAAAGTCCGGAATGTTCCACATGGCTGGACCCTAATCTGCAAACCACGCCTTCAGGAATTGCTCTCTTTCGACTCTGCTCTCCTCTGTGCCAGCTTTATTTCCAGGTAGACCCAACCTAAGTAGGAGCAGAAACAACATCTCCAGGCTTCCATCCTACCAGCCCGTGAGAGAGGGCTTGCTCCTTGTTCCAGCGGAGGCCCCAGGACTGACTCCTATTGGAATATCACCCACCTGGGAATAAATCGGAGGATGGAGCTCACTGATTGGCCAGGCCTGGGTCAGGTGGCCAGCTCGGAGCAGGTGTGAGGGTGAAGGCGGATGCCAGCCCCCTGGACCGGAAGACACACGACAAGTTTCCATGAAAGAGTCTACGGCTGTATACCTCTCAGAGTCTGGGCTCTTTGCAAGGACCCAAAGGAGAGCTGAATACACAGCAAAAACTGGGCAAATCATGGTTTAGTTGACTTTAGAAATACATTAGCAGATTTTCGGTAGTCCCTTCCTAATTACATTCTTATCAGACTTGATATTCAAATTGATTAGCATCCCCGGTGCATAATTAAATACTGCCCCTCCCCCCTTTAAAACATAATTTTACAAAGATGAGGCCAGCATTTTCTTGCTTTGGGCTAAATGCCGTTTTGAAATTCCTGGCACACAGAACAGCACAAAGTACTCTTCAGAAAGGTCGTAAGCTTTCAGACAGGCCGGAGCCACACAAAGGTTTCAGACTGTGCGGCAGCCGGCGTTTTTCAGAGGGAGGCGAGGAAGGAGATTGTGGTTATGCCACTGCTGCTTGACCGAGTCGGAAATGATTCTGGCCCTGATTCTGGAGGCAAAGTTACGGGAGACACAGAAGTTCCATGTGTGTCCATGTTAGACGCTAAGATCTCACCTCTGCCAGAACTGTCCTTGGGGTCACAGTTATTAAAACAAGCCAGCACTCTCAGGACGGGTGTGAAGGTCTCTGGCTCCGAGATCCTGCAGACACAGGCGCACCAGGCCAGAGCGGAGCCGGGCTGTTGGCTGGTAACATTCGGGGGGTGGCCCCCCGGGGATCCACGGTAAGGGCTTGACGTGGAGCAAAAGGTGAAGCCTTTCGGGCAAAGCACTTCACCAGGCCTGTTCCGACGCATGTGCCATTTGGGGAAATGTACTCTGGTCCCATCAGCCCTTCAGAGGAAACGTTTTATTCCTTAATCCATCACCAAGACATGCCCCTTGAAGGCCTGCTGATTCTCAACGGCATCCGTTGCCTGAAACCCTCTCCTGGCTCCAGACCCCGCCCTTTCTCCTCTGGACTCTTAGATCAGCATCCTAACGCTCCCCTCTGCTCCCCTGCCCCCATGGCTTGTCACCAAGCTTTCTAAAAGTCACCTGTGGCCATCCCTCTTCTTCTGAAAACGCTTCCAGAGCTCCACCCCACCTTCTTCTTTTAATCAAGATGAATGCACATAACATAAAATGAACATAAAGTGTGTAATTCAGTGGCATTAAGTACACAATTGTGTGCCACCATTACCACTAGTTCCAGAACATTTTCATCACCCCAAATGGAAACCCCCTGCCCGTTAGCAGTTACTTCCCCTTCCTCCCTCCCTGCCAGCCCCAGGCAATCACCAATCTGCTTTCTGTTTCCATGGATTTGCCGATTCTGGACATTTCCTACAAATGGAATCATGCTGTACGGCTTTTTGCGTCTGGCTTCTTTCACTGAGCAGAATGTTTCGGAGACGCATCCACGTTGTAGCGTGTGTCAGGATTCATTCCTTTCTAAGGCTGAGTAATATTGCGTTGTGTGTGTATACCACAGTTTGTTTATCCGTGCATCCATTGATGGCTCCATCTCATCTTACAGGACAATCCAAGTTGGCCTTGACTTGTCTCCTGATGTGCCTTGACCCCGACTTGAAGCTACCATATTTTGAAATGGCCTATGTTTGCTGTTTCATTCCTCTCTGCCTTTATTCCTGCTGTCGCCTCAGCCCACCTTCATCCAGCCAAGCCCACTTACGTTTTAGGATCCACTGCAGTGACCCAACCCTCCTGGTCTGGTCAGGGGTCCCTGCCCTGTGTTTCCAGGGCGTCCATGCACAGCTCTTACCAGACTAAACTGAAATCATCATTCTGGGTCTGTGGCCCCGGCCTCACCTCCACATGAGGAGGAGGCTGCAGGTCTGCCCCCAGCGGGTACCCACTGCCCGGTGCACAGTGGATGCTGAACCGATCTGAAAATCCATCTCATCGTGGAGAGAGGTCCGGCTTGAAACAAGACTCATTAGTCTACCGACACGGAGTGAAGTTCAAGCTGTCTTGTTCCAGAGCCTCTGAACTCTGCAGCGGAGGATGACACAACGGGAGGAACCAGGAATAGAACCTTTTGTTATGGCCACGTGAACTTGAGCTCTAACTTCTTTCAGAATGCAGCGCTTGGCCACTGAGGTGGCCTCACTGCAAGGTTTCCATCATCGTGTCCGCATGGTTCTTGGGACACTGCCTCAGTCAGCTGGGTCAGGGACATCTCTTTGCAAGAGTCAGGATGTGTAATGACAGGGCGATAAGAGCATGTCATCAGCATATACAGGCGCATCATTATATAATAAAGATTTTGGCTGGGCTTCCTTCCCACGAGGCCACCTCTAAATCCTTGGAATTTCCTGAGTGATAGGAGAGCCCTTGTTACTCACGGGGTTCCTGATAGTCTATGCTAGCGAGCTGGGCCACGGTGAGGGCTGGCATGCCAGAAAGAGCAGCCGTGTGTTTAGAGGGAGACTGCGCTCACTGGTGCCTGCATCGTGAGACCCCAGCAGAAACTCTAGACATCCGAAGCTTGGGTGAGCTTCCTGGCTGGCAGTCACACTGACATGCCACGCATCCTGAGGACAGAGAGGCTTTGCATTTGGGACCCTCCCGGACCACATCCTATGTGTCTCCCCTTATGGCTGGTTCTGATTTCTATCCTTCATAATAAAATCATGATCATAAGTGTAGCACTTTCCCGAGTTCTGCACGTTGTTCTAATGAATTATTGAAACTGAGGGGGATAAATCTCAAATTTGTAGCGGGTTGGTCAGAAGTCTGGGTGGCATGGGGACCCCTGAGGCCTGCAGCTGGTGACTGAAGTGAGGGCAGTCTTGTAAGGCTGAGCCCTCGACCTGTGAAGTCCGGCTGAGCACAGGTAGTCTATGTCAGAACTGCATGTCAGACATCAACGCAGACAGCCTTATGGTCACACTATTCACATACAGTTGCACAGAAGCAGAGGGAGAGGCTCTTGCTTTATGCCTGTTGGCTCCTGCAGGAAATCTCCCTTGCTCAAAGCAAAGTCCTGGTCAAATTGCTGAGGAGCAAATTGAGATAATGATGAACAGTGAAGCCTGCGAACTTGTGCAAGTCATTAGGAGAAATTATTCACAAATATTTGCCTTCTTGGGGCCAGAATGCAGAACCCTAGGGCAAGCCAATGTCACCGTCACACCCCACAGTGATCTACCCCTAGGCAGCTTATCAATCAAGGGGGACTGAGTGAGCAAATGCTACTGTCCTGGCCCTTTCTTGAGTGGTGAGGGGAGGGTGTTAAAGAGAATGGGTGGCCAGTTCCGCTGGAAAGACAGCAGTGCATGCATGAAGCTGATAGAAAATACCTAGGTGCCAATCTTGCAGGTTACAGTAGTAGCTGGAGAATGGAAAGCCGTCCCAGTGAAGTCATCAGAGAAGGTGTTGGAGGCCAGGTGGGGCTGGATGAATGATGGATGAATGGAATGAACGAGGAGGTCAGACAGAAGGAGGGGCTGCAGATGGTGCCTGGATGCGGGGATCTGCTTGAGCAAGGCACACTGGGAGGGTGCAGACACCTGCTTGCTTGAGGTCTGGCAGCACCAGGAATCAGGGTTCTTACACTGGCTCTCAGAACAATCCTGGGATCAGGGGTTATTCCCGTTTAACAGATGGGGAAACTGAGGCCCAGGGATGTTAGAGAGAGAAAGGCTCTAGGCTGTGCATTAACCCCCTGACCTCCTGATGGATCTGGCCACTCAAGAAGACAAGTTCTTCCTCTCCCACCATGATAGAGGGCCGTCCCGTCGGTCGAGAGGCCTTGAACATCAGAACCATTTCTAGAGCAGAGGGCATGACTTCCCGCAGCGGCACCTCCTGGGGTGAGAAGTTCACTCGTTCAAGGCCCTGAAATCTCTTCCACTGCGATTCAAACCGCCAGAGAAGCAGCTGAGTTCTGGAAACAGACCCGGGGAGGAGGAAACCTCAAATTACACACGAGACCACGGCGGGCATCCATGTTCCCCGAAGCCGGAGCCCGGCGGGACCCAGGAAGCTTCCTGCATTTCAGGGTGGGGCTTGTGAGCCCACCTTGTCTGGGGTGAAGAACACACCACCCCAGGCTGCTGAGTCCTCGTGCGCCCGACCCAGCTCTAAGCACTGCGCTGGCCCAAGAGGGCTCGCTCAGATCCCCTTGTTGGGGCCACGTGGAAAACAACTTAAAAGCTTTCTGGACCTCAAATTGCTCTTACAAAACAACATTTTTAGGAGTTAAGCAATTAATCCAAACACACATGGATTCAATTTACTTGAAACAGAAATGGCTTAAAAACCAAAGGAGAAAAGTCTCAGGGACAAATCTCCTCCGCGTTTGGAGATCCCCAAGCGCGTGGAAGGAACCAACAGAGCCACTGCCCTGCCCCCCGAAGGCACCAGAGCCCCCATCTTGGCGGAGAGAGAGGGCTCTCGGGGCACCTGGGTGCTAACCCACTGCGCCAGGCCGGGGGTGAGAGGGGAAGAGCTCATTTCCAGGGGGACAGGCGGGGACCAGGGCCCCCGCTTTCGTGTGGACTGTCTTTGGGCAAAAAGGACACAAACAAGGAAATAACAGGAGGAATCCACTGGATCACAGCGCTGTTTCTCTGCAGTATACTTTCTTCCTCTGGGTTTCCTTGCGGTGAAGCAAGGGTTTTCCAGACAAATGGCCGCTTCTCCCTTGCAAAGTTTTGTAACTTGGCCTCAACGACTCACTGGGGAGACGCGAGTTTTAATAGAATTATTTTGAGACCTTCAGTTGACCTCCCCGAACAAAGGAAATTAAACACAAGATGATGTTTACAGAAAACTTCTAAGGTCGAATGGGAAACACGCCATCAGCTCCAAGCGCAGAGGAGCCGAGAATTTGGGGCTCTGCCCTCTGCGCAGTTCTGCATTCTGGCAAGAGGAAGGAGGGTGGGGTGGGGACACGCCAGGCTCAGCCGCTGGCCGTGTCACTCAGTTCCCATCTGGAAGGTTGGGGAAGAGAAAAGTGAGATGATATTGAGTTTAGAAAGCTAAATGTATATGAGAGAATTATATTTTTAAAAAATCGTTAAGCACTTGCAAATGTTCATTGTTGCTACCTGCAGAGGGCGTGTGGCCTACAGGCTCCGACGGCCCTCCCCTGGGTGATGACAGCCCCGTGGTTTATTTTTCATCTCTCCAACACGGCTCCTCTTCCCTCCTCACCCTGCTCTGGCGTCTTTCCCTCCTGTTGAGAAAGCAAGCTCAGAGTGCCCCCGTGACATGCTCCAGCTTCATAGACGGGAAGGACAGGCCCAAGGCCCAAGGCAGGCCCAGCTCCAACACTGCAGCCCCCTTTTCACAGAATTAAACCCACCAGAACAACTCCCAAACTGTCTGTCTCCAACCTGTTCCCTCGCCCTGAATTCCAGCCTCACGTCTCCAACTGCGTCCTTGACGTTTTCGCTCGGATGGCTGATGGCTGCGGCAGGCTTAACACATCCCGGCCCCTGCCAAGCCACCATTCCACGCCCACACTCCAACCCGCTCCGCCTGAGGCTGTCCCGTCTCCACCAACAGCAACTCCAGCCTCCACCTGTTCCGGCCGAAAGACCTGGGCTTCTCCCTGACACCGCTCTGTCCCTCACGCCCACGTCCAATCTGCCCAAGGCCCCTGCAGCCCCGCCCAGAGTCCAGCCCTTCCTGCCTCCAACACCCTTGCGTGGCCACCGTCATCTCCCAGCGGGATTCCCTCAGAAGCCTCCTGCAGGTCTCCTTGCCCCGCCCCTGCCCCACCCGTACTGTTCTCCAACACGGCAGCAGGAGCTTCAACACCGAAATCAGCCCACGTCACTCACCCTCCATCGGCTGCCCACTCGGAGGGGAGCCTCTGTCCTCACCGTGGCCCAAGGCCTCGCCTGGACCTGCCCACTCACCAAGCCCTCACCTCCATGCCCTCACTGCGACCACCCCAGCTCCTCCTGTCTCCCGGGGCCAGGCAGGTTCCCGCCTCTGAGCCTCTGCACTTGCTGTTCCCACTGCCTTGAATGCTCTTCTCCGAAACATCCTGCAGCAACCCCTCATCTCCTCTGGGTCTTCGCTCTGTCCTCCTTGGTTAGCTCCTCCAGGCGCCCACTTCGACACTGCTCTCCTTCCCCCCTCCCCCTTGAAGACGCGCTGCCCGAGTGTAGCTGTGGTTATCGTTGCCATCTCCTCCTCTGTGTGAGCTCCCGGAGAGCAGGGGGCTGCCATCCCTGTGCACTGTCATACCTTGTGCCCAGCACAGCCACCGACCAGCATGGGCGTTCGCTAAATAAAGAATGAACGGATCAATCCATCAGTGAAAGCTCTGGCAAACATCCAACTCTGCCTGTTGTGAGAAATGCTTTGTGAGGGCCCCTTTGGCCTGGGGGCCCCTCGATTGCCCCTCGGCTTCCCCATGGGCGTGTGGCTCAGGGCGCAGGCCTCCAGGGACCCTCGGCTGCTCCAGTGCAAGTTCACGTCTGACCCAGCCATCTCCTTCCCTGGTCAGGGGTCTGTGCTCTTCACAAACCCCGTGCGACCTGGAGCCCAACCTCCCAGGCCGTGGCTGTCCACCTCCGCCGTGTCACCCTGAGTCCCTGCACCATCTTGTGCACCCTCGATAGACAGCTCCCCATCTCTCGCTGGGAGAACCATCCTCCCACTGCTTGGGGTCGGTTGGCAGGAGGATCAGAGGAGCCTGGGAATTTCTGTCTCCCTCACCTCGTGAAGCAGGAGCTACACATTCTCAGCTCCTGAGCCCCGAGTTGGGACCACTCTTGGGCACAACCATTATCTCCAAAACGTGGGCTTGGCCCGATACTGTCCCCTTGTGTGGCCTTCTCCCCTCCCGGTCTCGCTGCCCGCTCCAACACTCTGCTTTCCCAGGAACTTCTCTGAACAAACCCTTTGTACGTGGGTCCTCTTCTCAGCACCTGCTCCTGGGGACCCCAGCCTAAGACACTCCCCCCAGGGTTGTGGGAATTAAAGTTACATTTGGGCACATCCACTGTACTGCGTGCCTTCGCCACTGAGCCCTCACAGTGTTTCAGGAAGGGACATAATACACCCATTTAAAAGACGAGGAAACTGAGGCCAGGGTCGCTCGGTGAAGGGCAGCATCCGCGTTGGAGCATACGTGTCTTCCCCACGGGAACGTCGGTGTCTTTCACCACTCTGTGTTACACTCCCTATGGGGGCAGCTACGAAGTGTCGCTTCACTTATGTGCCACTTAACAATGGGGACACTTTCTGAGAAATGCAGCATTAGGCAATTTTATCGTTGCGCGAACATCACAGAGTGTATTCACACAAGCCTAGATGCTATAGCCGACTACACACCTAGGCCACATGGCACTAATCTTCTGGGACCACCCTCGTATGTTGACCGAAATGTCCTCACTGGCGCCTGGCTGTACGTCGTTTCAGTTTATGGACACGGGCACGCTTTTACTTTCCAACCAACACATTCTTTAAAACTTTAACATATTTCCACTTTCCAGAATGAAGGAAACTTAAAATTGTGCCCCATCCCCTCCCTGAAGAATTTGCTACATGAGAAGAAAAGAAATCATCCCGCCGTCTTTGGAGCCGACCGTGGGCTCGTGCCTGTTTGGTGAGATTTATTCTCTCGTTAATCACTGCCCTCCCTTCATTCATGTTAAATATAAAATTGATTAGGAAAGATCCCCATTACGGTTAAAAAAAATAATTAGCTGCTACATCATGTTGCCCACAGTGCGACAGAAAGGAGTGATTAAATTAGGGATATTAAAACCCCATTAATCTGCGCTCAACCCCAGCTCTGCTTGTTCATCTCGTGTGGCGCTTATTATTTCTGACACTGAAAGATATTTGAATTACCAGCTGCAACAAGGTCACTCGCTGAAGGATGTCAGGTCAGCCATTAGTCAAAGGCGGGAGAGGCGACCAGAGGTGAGGGCTGCCCGTGTGTCAAGGGGCCCCTTCCTCGGGGATGTGCTGAAGATGTCAGGAATGTCATCCATAGAAGCGGGCAACACCCCACATCCGGCCTGGCCAGGGTACGGGTGCCCCTGGGGCGTTGACGCACACCTGCTCTCTGTCACCCTCTGCAGGTCACCTGTGATGTTAGGGACCCCCGAGGTGTCCTCTGGGCTGGCGGCCTCTGCCCCGCCCCACCTCTCATGTGGGTGCTCGATTGTCATGCCCCCGCGAGAGCGATTACACTAAGACTCAAAGTTCACCTGTTGGATACTGTACATGCCCAGCGTGTGCTGAGCAATTTCCATGTTTTATCCCATTTAGTCCCTCAGCAGCCGTGAGGTGGTCAGCTCTGTCATCATTCATCAGGTGAGGGGCTAAGGCCTCAATTCAGAAACTCCACTGAAGTCACACAGCTGGTCTGTTGGACTCCAAGGAGACGCTGTAAGCCACTGTCTACCTGCTTCGGCGGCTAATGCGCTGGAATTCGCAAATCTCCTCGTGGATGCTGGGGTGCAAAGGCGAAGGGGTGAAGCCTGGGGAGCCGGCTCTGGTTTGCATGATTTCAACACTCAATCGACAGTGGTCACAAATCCGCCCCCTGCAGGGCCTCAGGCCAGGAGAGGGAGCTCCTCCTGAGAGCCCGGCTGAGGCCGTGCAGTCTGTCACTGGAGAAATGGGGACAGTCACCAACAAGGGAGGAAGGCCTTCTCACCCCTCACCTTTCTGTAGGGTGAAAATTTGGCTAACGCTGCCTCCAGCTGTCTGCGTCTGAATTTATTTCTTCTTCCCCATTCACGCTGCTTGCTCCTCTGTTAAAGGACCCAAATCACCCCAAATCCATTCGTTCCTCTGGCCCCCGTGGGACGGATGGGGAAGACAGCTCTCCTGTTGGTGGTTTCATATGTGCTGCCCACACTGGGGTCCCGTCTGCCAGGCCTGCACTTCTTGGGGTCTGTGTTCAGGGTGCTCCTGCGGGACTGGACCAGACCAAGAGGGTGTCTCCCCAGAACAGCTATAAGTGGAACATCAAAAGGGCAAAGGTGAGTGGTGCCTGGGAGGGAAGCCAAGGTCCACACTGGGGGAGGAAGCCAGGGTCCACACTAGGGGAGGGAAGCCAGGGTCCACACCTCCGGGAGAGGGCAAATTGGGGTCTGTGTTCAGTCTGAAAGAGAGTGGGAGAGCTTCAGCAGCCTTGCATCATAGGAGACACTCAATAGATGTTTCGTGAATGAATGAATGAATGATTGAGGCAGGGATAAAGAGCTGGGAGATGAGAGCTAGGGCAGAGAGGAGAGTAAGAGAAATCCAGGGCCCGGGGTCCGGGGGAGGGGATGCATGGGGGCGGGCTGGCCTTTCTCACCAAGTCCTGGCCTCAGGCTCCAAGGTGAGGCCTCATCATCCTTCATGTGGCCCTCACACGCTTCTCTGGAGCTGGTCGGAACCTCCCATCCTCATCAGCAGGCCACGGTCTCACTTCCCTCGAGGCTTCTTCTCCGGGCGGCTCGCTCTCCGCTCACAAGAGATCAGACATCCTTCTCCTCTGAGCAGGCCCAGCCCTGCCGTGACCTCCGTGACCCCTCTCCACCCCAGACTCCCCACCACAGGCCCCCAAGGCCCCACTCGGGGTACCTACTCGCCAGCAGCACGTTCCTCTCTGGAGCACCGGGGCTCCATTAAGCCTGTTGAATTGAATCCAGGGGGCTCCTGGGGACATCCTTCCCACACTGACGAGGAAACGAAACCCGTCAGTCACGGCTTTCCTCCTGCTCCTGCAGCTGCCTGGTAACTGGTTGATTCGAAGGAACGCACACGGTTTACCTAAGAGCAGAATTCAGACTTGAGAGAAAGGGTTTTCCCCCAAGGGATGCCTGCAACGGCCCATTCTTGGTTCCTGTCCCACGGTGTCCTCTGTCTCATTTTGATGCTTACCAGATGTGTCGGCCAGGGACAGGCCCAGGGGAAGATACGTTTGGACTTGGGTACCACACCTTGTCCCTAATAACCACAGTCACGTGCTGGCCACAGTGCCAGATAGTCCAGGAACCATGAGCCAAGCAGGCTGGCAGCCCTGGCCCCAAACGGTCGCCTCCTAAATGGCAGGGCAAGAGCTCCCCCAGCCCTTCCAGGTGCTCTGCCTGTGGCAGACGTGGGGTTGCCCCCACCCTGGCTGTGGCCCCAGCCCAGAAGCACTCAGCTAGGTTACTGGAAAAACGAGGACGCAAACCTGTGAAAACAGCCCATATTCCTAGCTAATTCCTGAAGCTGGCTATTTATAGAGGTGGTCTGGAAGAGCGGGGGCCCTGCCACGGGCTCCTTGGAACTACCACGGAATCTGCACAGAGGGAGCATGTGACGGATCGGACAAAAAGTTCACTTGGCACGTGGGTTCTGAAACCCAGGGCCCAGGCTGCCTGCGCGGAGCGGAGCCTGGGATTGGACTGGCCGCGGGCCGCCGTTCTGAAGGGCACAGAGCGCGATTGTGTCAGCCCCCGCTCTCCAAGAGGAGGCTCGGAGCAGGGCCAGACCTCAGACTTCTCGGAAAGCTGGCACCGTCCAGGCTGGGGACCAGGCTCGGCCACATTTCCGAAAGGCGGGTCTAGGGCCCATCGTCTCCAGCACAAGTACCAGGGGGAGAATTTAAAATGATCTGGGGAGCCTATCCATTCGATAGGTCTGCTAACAGCATAAAATATCCTGGAGAAAAAGTATGTCACCCATGACTTCTGGAAAAAGGACATGACAAGAATAAGAGAAACATCTCAAAGGCTCAGTGTAGGGCCCAGTGACCAAGAGAGCGAGCGTGGTGGCTCGGCTGCCCCCTCCGTGCCCACCCCGCCCTCCCCCGGGAGCACAAGGCTGGCCTTGTTTTCCAGCCCTGGGACTGCATGGAGCTCGTCACATTGCGAGAATCATGAGGCAGCCAGAAGGGAAGGGCAAGGAGGGAAGCGAGGGCCTCGGAGAACGAACTCGCCCTCCCTACCGCCGCCTGAAGTCCCTGTGTGGGGCCGGAACCAGAAGGAATAAAAGAAAACTGACGCATAGCTTGCTCTGGGCTAACGATCCCTGAAGAGGATGGAGAATGCGACGCTCCCACCTTCTGGGGAGGGAGGGTGACCCGGTGGGCGCGGGCAGCCCTAGAAGGTGACGTCTGGATTCGAGAGGGGAAGGGCAGGGTTAGCACTGTGCTGTTGCGTGTGACATGGGGACAGGGTCGTGGGGAGCTGGGGGCTCTGAGAGGACCCTTCACACCAGTTCTGCAAGGCAGCGAGTGGGGCACGGGCAAGGGCTGTGAACCTACCTCCTGCTGAGCCAGCCGGGCACAGGGGCCCCATGCCAGCAGGGGACTTCAGGACAGGGGGTGTCTGTGCCACACAGGAAGGTGTCTGCTGCTCAGGGACCTCGTGTGGCAGAGAAGAGTCCAGCCTGATGCTGGGGAACAATGGGAGGGAGTTTGAGAAGGAAGGGACGTGGCCGGGTGCTGGACAGAAGGTCCAGTCTGGACTGGAGGAGACTGAGCAATGCTTCGAGCTGAGTCCAGCATAGTGAGTGACCTCAGACAAACCCAGCAGATCCAGAACAAGAGCCTGCACTGGAAGCTGAGGGACTCGGACCCCAGTCCTCGCTCTGCCGTTTACTGGCCCTGTGACCGCCTTATGGTCTCAGGCCTCAGTTTCTGAGTTGGTAAAACTGGGGCACGATTCTTTCCCCACAGGGTCATTGTGAGGAGTGAGCGAGCCTGGCACATCGTAGGTGCTCCATAGATGCTTGGTGAGCCTGGATCAGCCCCGCTTTGTATCGTGTCTACACTGGGAGGGGCCGTGCCCTCTACCCGGGCTTTACATTCCGTCACATTTAAACTTATATTTGAAAGTTTCAGGAAGGTTAAAAACAAGATTCCCGAAGAAGATGGGGGACAGAGATGGATTGGAAATTTAGCCTTGAAGTTACAAACAGTTCCGGGAAGTGGGCCCGGAGCGGGGTGGCAGGTTGAAAAATGTCCCCACCCCAAGATGCGTCCACATCCTCACCCCCAGAGCCTGTGATGTGAGCTTATCCAGAAAAAGAATCATAATGTTCTAAACCAGCGTGACCTCAATAGAACACATAATAAAAAGAGAACAAAGAAAAAGAGTCTTTGCAGACGTCATTAAATTAAGGGTCTTGAGATGAGGAGATTGTCCTGGGTCATCTGGATGGACCCTAAACACCATTGCAAGTGTCCTTACAAGGGCAATGCAGAGGGAGAGTTGAAACGGCCACGGAGAGGAGAGGCCACGTGACCACAGAGGCAGAGGCTGGCGGGATGCAGCCATAAGCCAAGGGATGTCCGGAGCCCCCAGAAGCTGGAAGAGGCAGGAAGGATCCTCCTCGAGCCTCCAGAGGGAGCGTGGTGCTGCCGACACCTTGATCTCGGCCTCCCGGCCTCCAGAACCGTGGGAGGATCGAGCCGTGTTGTTTTAAGCCACCAAGTTTATGGTAATTTGTTACAGCAGCCACAGGAAACTAATGCAAAGAGAAAAACGATTTCATCTCAAGGAGCCCTTCACTTAACAGGACTAAGCAGGAGTCAGCGCCCAGCACCGAGAAGGGAGGGAGCAGGAGGAGTTCAGGAGGTAGAGCCGTTTCTGTGTCCCGGCCACCTCCCACTGTCCCCTCCCCTATTCAATCCAGCCCTGTCACATCTCCGCTGACCGCTCCAAACGGCTATAGTAACCCAATCACCTGGTGATTGACACCCCACCATGGGGACAGGCCACCTGGGGCTCCCGTTCGTTTTCGGTGTTTGTGGACTGGAGTCTCTGGCTGTGTTCACTCTCATGATTCCTGGGAAGAGAGACCTGGCAGCAAAGGCGGTGGATGCCCCCGCCGTCCAAGCTGCCGCCTGCAGGGCCAGCGTGGTCTGGTCTGGAACTGCGGAGGCCAGAGGAAGATGAGACGGGGCCACTCATCCCAAGATAGCCGGTGACACCGAGACAGGGACTAACAAGTGAGGGCCTGGGACACCTGTGCCCCAGGCCTCCAGGCCTCCCGGCCTCCCTCTACAGTCCCCATCCTCTCCCTGGGCATGTGCTACAGGTTGTCCCTCTGCAGGCACACTCTCATCCCCAACTGGCAGAGGATGGCCCCTGGGGTTGGCAACTCCCCCAGTCGCCCTGCCCTTAGCTTTGGGAAAAGCCCTGAGGCAGGACAGAGGAGGGCAGTGGGACCTGCCCACAGCTGTGCCTGGTCTCAGAGGTGGGCCAAGAGCTTGTGGGTCCAGAAAGTGTCTGCTATTCCCTCACCAACCGCCAGCCCCCATTCGGGCCCCTAGGTCAGGCGTGTTCCATGACTGGGGCAGGTCTCCCCAGAGACCTGTTGGGAAAGAGCAGTTGGTTTTGGGGAAGAATAGATGGTCTTAAAGCTAGTGAGGTGAAGACCTGTAGCTGCCAGGGTCCACCACGGGAAAGAAGCTAGCACAGAGGAGATCAGAGAGAGAGACACCTGGTCCTGACCATATTGCTTGAGCACCAGGATCCAGCCATGCCTGACATTATTGGAGCCAAAGAATTTTAACTTTCCCTAGTTGAGTTTGGGATTTTGGTCACTTACAACCAAATGCTTCTGATTAACACAAGCTCCCGTCATGTGCTAGGAGCTTCATACATATCATTTCACTTAATCCCCTCTGAAAAAGTGGGACGGAGCCCAGGCCAGAACTCAGGCTTCATCTGATTCAAAAGCTCGTGATCATTTTTCTCGCCTCCAGGTCTGAGCTAAGCTGAGAAAAACACTGATAAGAGAGCAAGGCAGCACCAGCCTGGGCCTAGGAGGGACATTCCCAAAATCTTAGCTTGTGCTCACTCTCGATAAGTGACTGTGGGAGATTACTGTTTACTCAGCATCTCTTTTATTTTAGTGAAACGCAATTCTGATTAAAAAGCCAAGATCAAGCACAGCCTGACCTGAGGTGTTCGTCTTCCTTGCTGGCAGAAACCCAGACCTCTGGGTCTCTAACTGGCACTACTGCATGCTTGGGGACAAGGTCCTGGATTCCAGCACAGTCTACCTCTGGGGACCAGGCTGGTGGCATCAACCTTGCGACAGGGACTGTCCATGCCATGCTCTCCGAGACCCTCTCTCTAATAAAGGAATCTGGCCCTTGCTTGGTGGGCTGTGTGGGTGCCCCCTGCCAGGGAGAAAAGGAGGGAAGTCTGCCCCCAGCAGGTGCAGGCCGAGAGGGAAAGCAGTGTCGGGACGTGTCCCTTTAAAACATCCTGGGGCCAGTCCGCCCCTGACCATCCCGACCAGCAAAGGTGCTGCTGCAGGAGGCCACCGAGGGACAATGAACGCCAGCTCACGGCCCCGCCCGGCTCCAGCCCCTGCTCTGTTCTGGGTGCCCACCTCCCGGGCACCCCCCTCCTGGAAGTGCACCTTTGGCAACAGCTGCCCTCAAGGGTGCTCATAGGTCCCTGCGGGCTCCCCGATTTTGGAGATCTGCCTCATTGCAACCTGTCCCAGGCCGGCACAGCCTCTGCAGCCCCTGGGGTGCTAATGCCTCTGAGGACAAGACTCGCCCCCCTGACCTGATGTGCTGACCCGAGCACCTCTGCCGGGAGCGAGGGCCACAGCAGCAAAGCGAGGCCTCCCTATGGCTCTGGCGATGGGTCTCGGAGCTGGAATTGTGACTCCAGATGGTAAACTCCCCCCGTGCCTGAGGCCCCATCACCAGGAGGGATCCCACAGGCACTTAATTAACACTTGTTGACTGGCTCGGCTCTGTGAGGCGGCTTCAGGTTGGGGATCCTAATTACAGCGGCCGCCCTGAGGGCCGGAGCAGCCTCCCTGCGGCTCAGGGATACAGGGAAGAGACAGCCAGGGAGGGCCTCAGAGCCTCCCCGGATGGCGCACCGTGACGCGCGGTGGCCCTGCTGCCGAAAGGATCACTGTGCTGGGAATGAGACCCGTGGTATTGCCGGGCATGAGATTCAGGTAGAACACAGGGCTGGCGACCCTGGTCACTCCCAGCAGGTGTGGTCTGAGAGGCAGACCCGCCCTACTCTGCTCCAAAGCAAAAGTTATCCTAGCACAAAACCCTGCCAGGAAGCTTCCAGCAGCCCGGGGCTTCCCAGAGCTGTCTGCACAGTGCCCCTGTTGCCTGTTTCGCCCCCAGAGGAGATCACTGCCCCGCTGCCTGGGGCAGCCTAAATCCGGGCTAACTCCGCAAAACTATGGAGTGTTCTGTTTCACAGTTTCTACCAACTGCTCTGCTGTCCCTCCATCTCCTGTCACCATGAGGCTGGGTCTGAGGGCTGCAAGCGCCCCCCAGCTCACGGAGTGGCAGTCAGGGCAGTGCCGAGGGATGGAGTGCTTCTCTGACCGCCCTCCCCGCCTCCCCCCGCCACCTGGACCTGCGGACACGGCCTGGGGAGGGGCAGCCTGCGAGGACCACATGCAAAGAAATATCAATGATCTGTCGAGCTCGGGCCTGAACTGGCCACACGATGGACACTTTTACTGTTTGTTCTCTTTGGAGAAAGAGGATGAGAAAAAAGTTCTGAGTCTCATGCCATTTCTGTATTTCAAAAACAAAACCTCAAAACAAAGCAAAAACAAAAACTCCCATGTCTTTGCTCTCTGTTGTCCCAGCTGATCTACATCCAGCTGCTTCATCAGACGGTGAGCCTGAATCCACGGGACCACCCCAGAGAGGAGGCATAGGATCATCACGGCCTCACCGTCCCCACAGCTGCTCGGGGCCTGAGGTCGCTGCACATTCCCGGGGCTGCCCCTCCCTGTGCAGATGCCTGCATGGCCCCTGGGGAGGGGTCTGATGCGCAGGTACCCGGCCCCACGCGTGCTGGCTGCGCGAGAGCGTGATGGCTGTGCAGACGCCGCGCGGGCTGCAGGCCGAGCTGTTGATGTAACTGAAGAGAGCAAGGTCCTTCTGCACCTTCTCCAGCTACAGACCGAGGTACGGGCTGCCGAGGGCGAGCATCTTCTTGGAAGGAATGAGAATCACTAGAGGAAAAGAGGTGACAGGGCAACAATTGCCATCTTTAATCAGAGACAGAGCCGGGACAGGGCCACCCAAGGGAGCTGCTTCAGAAATAAACGCTGCGACAGCAGAGGGCTGGACATGGGGTGCCAGGCTGTTCATTTCGGGGAAAGGTCAGTGCACCCCAAACTACCAACAATAGACAGGGCGGCTCTACTCGTAACTCCCGTCCTTGCCCACCAGGCACCAGGTGAGACCTCAGCCCAGTGGGGTCAGGGGAACGGTGTCTGGGTTTGTCCTGAAACAGCTGGGGTCGTCCCATTTGCTGGTCCCTTTCTGGGGTCCAAGCTGTGCTGGGTTCCCTTTGCCTGGAATGGAGTACCATTCCTGCATGGGAGCGTAGATGGTAAGGATGCTCAAACTCTTCATCTCCAACTGCTCAACATACCAACTTCCAGTGTCTTCATCAGTAATTTTGCAGCTTTGGCTCTTGGCTGCATGATTTCCCACCACACAGACCAGCACAAGGCTCGAATGACAGGGGCTGGCTCCTCATGGGGCAGTTGGGGCACGGCACGGAAGACCTGCCTCCGCTGAGCCGCTAGCACGGCACCTCTCCTCTCCGTGTGTGCTCTCCTTCTAGCAGCTGCCCTGCCCTGCAGCCACGGCATTTTCATAGCCACCCTGGATTTGGGGGCACAAGAACAGTCTCCACGCTGAGCTCCATCAGGAAGAGTCCCCCCAACGACACAGGAGACGATAGCTGGATGTGGATCCTGCGTCTCCCCCTCCGGCCGTCCTCCCCGTCCTTCCCACCGAGCACAGGCTCTGCTCCCAGCCTTGACCCTGCGTGTCCATCCCCGCTTTGCTCAGACCCTTTGCTGCCTTCACTCCAGTGGACAACTGGCTCGCTCAGAAAAGTGTTTCCGGCAGGAGAGGGCATCTTAGTTAGGGCAGCTTCGGTCAGAGTTAGATTGCTGCTGCAAAGTGCCTGCAGTTTCCTCCCACAGAAGCCCCTGTGGTGGGGACTGGGGAGATGGTGCTGTCTGCAAAAGCAATCCGAACCAAACGCGAGCCAAACTGTTTGGTTGTTCTGCCTTAACAGCTGGAGCAGCCCCCACGGCTGACGCAGAGACACAGCGTGACCAGCATTCCCTTCTCCCCACTTTTGCCATGTGGCCCTGGGCAGAGGAGCAGAGCAAGAGAAATCTGGGGGCAATTGCATCCACTGTGCGCCAGAGGCGAGGAAAGAACACCCGCCTGGGCGTCAGAACAGGCAGAGGCACAGGGAGAAGCACGTGCTTTGGATTCTGAGGGGCGGGGAGCAGAACCTCAGGAAGGTGAGTGTGTGCAAACAGGCGTGCTTGGAAGCAAGCTGTGGTGGCAAGACCACAGGAGCAGGACCAGCCTGCCACGGCCCGGCTGTGTGGCTTTGTTGAGCCACTTAGCTTCTCTGGGCTGCATTTTCCTCCATCCAAAGAGGCTGGAGGACTTGACCTGCTGTTTTCTTTCCAGCTCTAAAGGCTTTAATTCTATGACTTGGAATCATGGAAAGTAAGGATTATTAGAACACGTGATAGCCACCTGCTTATTTCTCTAAATCTCGCTCTCCCTGTGTGAGCTCTTGATCGAAGAGTTCGGAGTATCAGTTTAAGTTATCATGCTAGTCACGACAAAGAGCTCAGCCTTTCAACAATTTGTTCTTTTTTGTTATCTTTGATCTAGTAATTACCCACCTAGGAGTCTGAGCAAAGGGTGAGGCATTGAGACAAAGATGTGCTGTTTACCTTAGTAGCAAAGAGAAAAAACAAACAAACAAAAATAAATGCAACCAAAATAAATTATGGCATAGCCATTAAAATGCTCTAATGATATTTTAAAACACTGGAAAGTATTCACAGTGTAAACACACAGAGACACACCCACATACATGACAGATATTGCTAATAGTACACAGTGTTCTTTTCCTCTTGGAGATTAGATTCAGGCTTCCTTTTTTTTTTGGTGAGGAAGATTGGCCCTGTGCTAACATCTCCACCAATCTTCCTCTATTTTGTATGTGGTGTGCCTCCTCAGCATGGCTTGATGAGCCGTGTGTAGGTCCACACCCAGGATCTGAGCCCACGAACCCCAGGCCGCCAAAGCAGAGCACATGAACTTAACTGCGACACCACTGGGCCAGCCCCTCAGAATCCTTCTTTACCCAGCACTCTGAACAGCCACCATTGATTACAGTTGGCGTTCAGATGAAATCTATTAGCCACCTGAGTATGAGATCCTTCAGTGACAAGTCTGACAGTCAAGGTCAGGATGAAAAAAGAGGCTAAATGGAAGTTCAGTAGCCCAAATCAAAGAAGGTCAAGTGGAGGTGAGCGTAGGGTTTTCATAGCCCATCAGGGACCAGAGAGTCATTTCCTAGATGAGGCTATTGGAAATTCAATACATTTCCTGTTGCTTTGCTTGGAATTGTAGGAGCAGAAAGTTGTACTTTTGAGACAAATTTTAAAGGTTTTGGGTTTTCCTCGTTTCCCCATTCCCGAAGGGGGCAGAGTGTCCTGCGATGTAGCTGCTCGAGAATGCCAGGCTCACGCGGCTGCATGGATGACTCAGAGAACTGTTCTCAGGGGTTCGAGAATTGATGGCCTTTGGGGGGAATCTCCTTCAAGAGTAGTTTTGCTGAAGATTTTCAGTCGCCAATGACCAAAGATCGCCGTGATGACTCGGGGGGCTGCTGAGGGGGTCCGGGCTGGCAAATGGGGTCCCTCTGGGCATTCAGAGACGGAGGCTGGGAAGAGAGATGCACCTTGTCCCTCCTGGTGGAGGACTGATGCTCTCAGGACAGAGAGAGGAGAGGCTGAGCTGGGAGCTTTACGGGCCGCGCGGGGCGGGCAGAGGCAATCCCGCGGCCAGAGGACCCTGGGACCATCGCCACGTCTGAGACGAAGGAGCGCGTTCTCCCAGGGCCGTGTGTCCCGTCCCCCACAGACACTCTCTACCACCCTTGTGAGACTGTTTCACTCCAAGGACTGAATTTTCTCAATTAGGTCCTTTATTAACCCACGTCGGGAGGAGGAAATGGGCGTAGACAACAGCCTTCTCAGTATCTTCATTTCTCCTTCCCCCTCCATAAATCCATTCCAAGTCGATGACATTTGCGAAGTGTATTTCCCCGGGTCCCCGTAATCCCTTCAGAATATTAAGGCTGCATTACTTTATCTTTGGTTACATTAACTTCAATTTTCCTTATGAGTTAGTATTTGGCTAAAAATTAATATAGTGAAGTTGAAAAGAATCTTATGATAGGAAAAAGACTAATTTCATCTCTGGCTGCTCAGATCCCGGAGTACACCCGGGGTTAATGTAATTAACTTACAATTTGAGCCCGGGTTGTGTACATACACTGAATCTCCCCGCTGGAAACGAGATTAGATTTTATTACTCTATATATCCTGGTTATCTTCACCGCCCGGCTCGGCACGGCAATGAAAATGCAGAACCATCTGGTACGGAGCCCATGCAGTTTATTTAAGGATTTAATTAAATGCTCTAAATGGAGAGCTTCTCTGAATTAACATTTTAAATGTGACTTATTGCAGGTTTAATATTGTCTTAATGCCAACCTGGGAAACTCCATGGCCAAGTTGTTGATGTTTAAATTGAATTCATTTGGGTGGCTCCAGGGGGACCCATTAATTAATCTAAACAACTAATGGGGATTGGTTCTGACTTTTGATGAAGATTATTTACTGAGACAATTTGCAATGAATAAAGAGTCACAGTAGGCAAATGCTTAATTGAATTCAAAAAAGTCTCATTGTGTTTAATATCAGGACGCATCGAGTGAGTAAGCTTTGAAATACCATGAAAGGGGAGATTGCTTCAATCTTCTTAGCTGTGCGCTAATAACAAAGAGAATGAGTAATTACATTTTCCTGGGTAATTTGCTGCTTGCAAAAGGACAACAGGTCTGGTTGGCTAATCGCTCCCATGGAAGGAAATTTCTAAAAGCACAAACTTTGCCCTTGGGTGGCACGTGGGCTCACTGGTTGCCCGAAGGCAAAGGTATCCGGCAGGTCTCCATGCACACTGCTGGATGTGCACCTTCCAGCTGTCAGGAACTTTCCTGGCTGAAAAAGCCCTCCCCCGCCCCCACAAAGTCCCTAATAGCCACCGCCTTCCTGCTGCTTCGCTGCCAGACTCTTGAGTGTTTCTGGTGATTCTGGCTGAATGAAGTGAGGATGAGCTTGCCCATCCGTCCTTCCTTTGGTTCTCACCTCTGGGTCAATGAAGTCAGGCCTCTGCTTCGAGGAAAATGGAAGTTTGCCCCAGCAACCAGTGCAACCTCCATCCTATCCATCCTTCAAGGCTCAGGGCAGCCTCTTCTTCCTCCAGCATCTCAAGATCACCGAGGCCCACTGAGTCCTCTCCCTCTGCTGGTCGTTGGCTTTCCCTGGCTTCTCAAAGTGCAGCTCGCAACCAGCAGCACTGGCACCTCAGGGCATGCTGGAATTGCAGACTTTGAGGCTGGCCCCTTTAATGAGCCCCAGGGGACTGTGTGCATGTTCAAGTTGAGACCACTGGTCCACGGCAGTTTTTCTGTGGGTGATGATGCCGCCCTGTTAAATGAATGAGCTTTTCTTCTTTCTGGCCCACCTGGTGTCAGCTCCCTAGGAGTAGGGCTGGGCTTTGCTTCTCCGGGGTCTGCAGTGGCACCTGGAACCAGGAAGAGCCAGCGAAAACGATGGAAGCAATTGGTGGTTTCTCTGCAAACCTCTCTTCAATCGGGCGGGGTGGGGAGTCCTGGGAGCCCACTCTGTTGCGCTGGGTGCAACAGAGACCCAACCCTGCCAGGGTCCCCCTGTGACCCCTCAGAGCCCAGGCCTGGGGGACACTCGTTGGATTGAGTGAGCGGCTGATGACTAGGGGATGGTCCCTTGCATCTGCCTCACAATGGATGTGTGGAAGACTGGAACTGGCCACCCCAAGATATGCCTCTTTGGCACGAGGATTATTTTGGGCTGTTACTTTTATTTATCTATTTATTTTGAGGAAGATTAACCCTGAGCTAATATCTGCTGCTAATCCTCCTCTTTTTGCTGAGGAAGACTGGCCCTGAGCTAACATCCGTGCCCATCTTCCCCTACTCTATATGTGGGACGCCTACCACAGCATGGCTTTTGCCAAGCAGTGCCATGTCCGTACCCGGGATCCAAACTGGCAAACCCGGGGCTGCTGAGAAGCGGATCGTGGAACTTAACCGCTGCACCACCAGGCCGGCCCCTGGGCTGGTTACTTTTAAAAACTGCAGACATGAGAGAAAGCCTGAAAAGTAGAAGTTACCCTTTATTAAGAGATATTTACATTTGTAAGGGAAATCTCCATCTGTAAAGGTGTCTCCCTCTCTGTACCAGGAAGAAAGGGTGATGACCATAATAACCTGACTCTTGTTTACTGTACTTTTCTGGTAACCTCCCCCAACATCCTCCTTTGTCTTTAGCTGAGGCTGGTATTTAAGATGAGAACCTCCACCATTTTGGCGAGTTACTCAGTTTTTCTGGGCCTCTCCCATGTACACATGTTATAAAGCTTTGTTTAATTTTCTCCCGTTATTCTGTCTCATGTGAATTTAATTCGTTGTCTGGCCAGAGGGACGCAGAGTGGGTAGAGGAAATGTCTTCCTCCCCTACAGATGCAAACAGCTCCTGTGGGTGCCAGGTCTAGGTGATGTCCCATCCTCAAGAGAGGGGACATGGTGTCCCCAAAAAGGTCCTCCACTCTGTGCCATGCCACCCAGATGTCTCGGTGCCCAAATGCAGATTTGTTAATGTTTTCATGGCAAATTCACCTGGCTTCTGATTTTGTAAAGCCTGGTCTAACGTGATGTTTACCAAACAAATCGATGATGCAAAGGTGACCCATGTGATGGAAGGATTTTGTTTTATAAAATGGTTCGCCCCACATAGGAAGCCTCCTTCGTGCACTTGCATTTTGTTTCAGGTCACCGGGATTCAGTGGAGAGCAGGAGTGTGGGGTGGACAGAAATAAAACAAAAGTGTTGAAAAGGCAACTGAAATAATCAACAGAGAGAGAGGGCAGCCTACGGGTGGGAGAAGATATCTGCAACCCGCATATCTGATAGGGGCTAATATCTGTAATAGATAAGGCGCTCCTACAACCCGACAGCAAGAAACAAACAACCCAGGGGCTGCCCCGTGGCTGAGGGGTTAAGTTCGGAGCTCCACTTTGGCAGCCCAGAATTTCGCTGGTTCACATCCTGGGCATGGACATGGCATGGCTCATCAGGCCACGTTGAGGCGGCGTCCCACATGCCACAACTAGAAGGACCCACAACTGAAATATGTAACTATGTACTGGGGGGCTTGGGGAGAAGAAGGGAAAATAAAAGATTGGCAACAGGTGTTAGCTCAGGTGCCAATCTTTAAAATAAAAACAACCCAATTGAAAAACGGGCAAAGGACTTGAAGAGATATTTTTCCAAAGAAGACATCCAAATGGCCAACAGGTACATAAAAAGATTCTCAACATCACTAATCATCGGGGAAATGCAAATCAAAACCACAATGAGATACCACCTCATTAGACCCTGTTACAATGGCCATTATAAAAAATATATATATAACAGGTGTTGTGGAGGATGTGGAGAAATTGGAACCTGGGCACTGTTGGCGGGGAAGTGAAATGGTGCCGCTGCTGGGGAAAACAGTATGACATTTCCTCAAAAAGTTAAAAATAAAACTTACAGCAATCCTACTTACGGGAATTTATCCAAAAGAATTGAAATCAAGATCTTGAAGAGATATTTGCATCCTGTGTTCATTGCAACATTATTCACAGCAGCAAGGTGTGGAAACAGCCTACATGTCCATCAACAGATGACTGATAAAGACCATGCAGACCATCCACACCACGGAATATTATTTCCTCAGCCTTGAGAAGGAAAAACATTCTGATACCTGCTACAACATGAGTGAACCTTGAGGACGTTACATGGAGTGCAATAAGCCAGTTTCAGAAGAACAGATACCGTATGAATCCGCTCACGTGCAGTGGCTAACGGAGTCAAACTCGTGGAAGCAGAGAGTAGAACGGAGGTTGCCAGGGGCCGAGCGGAGGGAAAATGGGGAGTTGTTGTTCAATGTGTACAGTTTCAGTTGTGCGAAATGGAAAAGCTCTAGAGATCCGCTGCACAACATGGCGCTTAGAGTTAACAGTAGTGTGGGTACGCTTAAAAATTTGTAAAGAGGGTTTAAAAGAAGCCAACGGATAATGGTATTGTACCAACGTTCATTTCCTAGTTTTGGTAAACGAGCCGTGGTTGTTTTAAGGTGTTAACATCGAGGACGCTGATGAAGAGCGTGTGGCTGGGCTTCCCCTCGGCACCACTGACGTTTTGAACTAGATAATTCTCTGTTACGGGGCTGTCCTGTGCATCGCAGGGTTTCTAGCAGCGTCCTTGGCCTCTACACTTAGATGCCAGAAGCACCCCCATCCCCAGATGTGACGTCCAACAGCATCTCCTTACTCGACCAGATGTCCCCTGGGGGCTCCCAGTTGAGAATCTCAGGTAAACAGGAGCTCTCTGCGCTATCTGTGCGCTGTTCCATAAATATAAAATTATGTCGGAATAAAAAGTTTATACCATCACACCAAAGGCATGACCTGTGAAAGAAATAATTGATAAGCTGGACTTCATTGAAATTAGAAACTTCCGCTCTGTGAAAGGCGATGTCAAGAGAAGGAGAAGATAAGCCATGGACTGGGGGAAAATATTTGCAAAAGATACACCTGACAAAGCCCTGTTAGCCACAATACAGGAAGGACTCAAACTCAATGATAAGGAAACAACCCAATTGAAAAATGGGCCAAAGATCTTCACAGACACCTCGTCGAATAAGCTCTAGAGATGGCTATAAGCATACGAAAAGATACTCCACGTTATATGTCATCAGAGAAATGCGAAAACAACTGAGACACCACTGCACACCTATGAAAATGGCCCAAATCCAAAACACTGACAACGTCAAACACTGCGAGGATGGGGAGCAGCGGGAGCTCTCTTTCCTTGCTGGGGGGAATGCAAAAATGGGACAGCCACTTTGGAACACAGTTCGCGGTTTCTTACAAAACTAAACGTATTCGTTCTGTACAATCTAGCAATCCTGCTCTTTGGTATTTACCAAAGGAACTGAAAACTTATGTCCACACAAAAACCTGCACACAGATGTTTGTAACTACTTTATTCATAATTGCCAAAACTTGGAAGCACCGAAGATGACCTTCAGTAGGAGAGTGGATGAGGAAACCACGGTCCATCCAGACAACGGAATATTATTCAGGGCTGAAAGAAATGAGGTCTCAAGCCAAGAAAGTGCATGGAGGAAACTTAAATGCTTATTACAAAGTAAGAGAAGCCAATCTGAGAAAGCTACATATTATACGATTCCAACTCTATGACATTCTGGAAAAGGCAAAACTATGGAGACAGTAAAAAGATCTGTGGTTGCCAGGGTTCGCTCATCTTAGAACTCCATTTTTCAGAAAATGCCTTTCGGTATCCCATCAAACTCGGGTTTCACGTCTTGGGAAACGTTAGTCTAGATCAACAGTTCTCAGCCAGGCGTAATTTTCCTCCCAGGGGCCATTTGGCAATATCTGAGCACATGATTGGTTGTCATGACTGAGGGGGTGCCACTGACATGATGTGAGCGGGGACCAGAGATGCTGCTAACATCCCATGATGCACAGGGCAGTCTCCCACGACACAGAACTATTGGCCCCAAATGTCAACCACGCCACAGTGAGAACCCCGCCATGGAGAATCATAGGAGTATTTGCGCTTATGCTGCAATAAGTTCTGCTGATATAACCGCTTCTAGAGAAGAGTCCTCATGATTCGAGCACTGTTATCCACACCAGCAGTCTTTGCAGGCTCCCTTTTAGCGGAGGTGGCTGTGATAGGAATGATGGCAATAAAGGGAGCGGACCTAAGAGGGCTTTGGAAACCAAGGGCAAGTCCAAACCCTTGCAAAGGAGAGCTGCCATGGACGTGGGAAGTTAGAGGCATTGCTGGGGAGTGGCGGGAGTGCAGTGGGCAGGGGACCTGGCTGTGCGGGCTGACCCCCACGTTCTGCTGATTAAAGAGATTTCTTCCCCCCTCCCATTCACAGGTGTATGGATCCAAAATGTGATAATAGAGGGGGAAAATGGAGCAGAAATATCACCATGAGGCTCCGGGCTGACCTCTGCCACTCTCCAGGAGCAAAGCGGGTCCTGCTAGCAGGTCAGTGAGAGCTGTGTACCCAGAAAGCGGAGACATCCGGTCCCTGAGGGGAGCCAGTCCAGTCCAGGTGGAGAGCCAGGCCCTGCAGGACCAGTGTCTCTCTTGTGTTCCTCCTGTGACAGCCCCGTTCTAGGGCATTAAAAGGAAGATTTCATTGTACCACATTTATCTCGTTGCCAACCTCCAGAATGCCAAACGCTGCCACTTGCCCTGGGGGTAGTAATTTCGTCTCTTACCCCGAATGTCACCACAGAAACTCACTTCAAAGCCCGCTGGCGGATTGGCTTCTCCTCCGTCAGCATCCCCTCGAATGCCAGGTGGCAGAGACAAAGGGATCCACCTCTGCCTCCCTCTGCACCCTCGGCTTTCTTTGGTATTAAAATCACAAGCCGCCACATCCATGTCCTGAAAGAGACGTGGAAAATAATTTGCAGAAAAAGCTCAACTATGACACATCCACATTATAAAATACTATGCAGCCACCAAAAAAAAAAGCATGTATTGAAGACTATTTAAGGAAATGGGGAAAATGCTCACATTATGATGTTAGCTGAAAAAAAGCAGAATACAATATCATCTCAAGTTCGTGAAAAATAAAACGGGGGGAGGGGCAAAACAAGAATAGAACCAAAAAAAGGAGAAATATATCTTTTATCTACAGACAGAAAAAGTACAGATAATTTGTTTACTTCTTTGTACTGCTGTGTATTTTCCAGTTTTTCCCCATGAGTGTGTATTACTTGAATAATATGTAATTAAAAGTTCATTTTAAAGAGAAAGCTTAAATTCTCTCTCTCTCCAGGCTCGGGGCAATGACCTAATGATGCTCTAATGATACCCCCACAAGGAGAGGCCACATCTGAAGCCACCAGCCACCTTTTCCCCTAACTCATCAGAAATAACCTCCCCAAAATTAGCCCACAAAGGACATCTTCAGGGGACTTCTTTCTGTTGGTGGCGGTGGGCAGGAGGCCACTTGGGAGAACACAGCATGGCTCATTGTCACAAAGCTAGAGGCACAAAAGAAGTACTTTGATGGCACAAATTCATTCCAACCACAAAATAAGAGCCCCCCGTCCCACCAACTTTGACATCTATGGAATCTTCCAGAACCCAGCTAGCCCTGCAAGATATTCCCCAGGCCCAGGTGTATATCTTAGATCGGATACCACAGCTCAACAGGCTGAGGGAACATGAGTGGGTGTCCCAGTTCATGGGGTACCCCTGGAAGATCAGCCCCCAGCCCCGGGCCAGGGGGTGGGGGGTCTGGCCGTTGAAAGCTGGACAGGCCGGCCTGCCCAGACCGGAAGAAAAAGGCTGCCACGAATCGCCACTCTCCAGTCCCAGGGCTTGGACAGTGAGCACAGGAAATCCACCTGCTATTTGCTCACCACCCTTGTCGCCTTGCGCACACACCAGAGCATGCTGGGGAGCCGGCAGGGGGCAGGTGACGGCTGAGGCCAGGCGGGAGGGCAGGAGGTTGCATTCCAAGACAACTTCCCCAGCTCCATTCATTCAACACCTACTGAGCGGGCACTGAGTACTGTCCAGCGGGGTACGCGCTCGGTGTGGGGCGGGATAGGCAATACTAGTCACTGCCTTCCTTTAACACCGTGGTTCTCACCCTGGACAGGCCTCAGCATCACCCGGCGGGCTTGTTAAAACATGGGTTGCTGAGCCCACCTCCAGTTTCTAATGCAGTAAGTCTGGAGTGGGGCCCCCAAATTTGCATTTGTAATGAGTCACCAGGCAGTGTGCTGTTACTGCTGGATCTCTTTGAGAGCCACTGAAGAACCAGCAAGGCAAGAGCAAGGTTGAAACCCGTCAGCTCCTTGTCCCTATGAAAATGACACAGCACGGGAGATGGCCCAACTCGGGCACAGATCCCGAGGGGACCAGCCTTGCCGCCCTCTGGGTGCAGAGCTGAGCTGGCTATGTAAATGGCTCAGCGCCCGCGGAAGGCAAATCTCTCCTCCAGGAAACCTCTGTCTTAGATGGAGGCCAGGTGGCGGGAGCAGGGCTCAACCCCGAGCCTTTGTTTCTCAGGAACATCCGTGCCCAGCAACTGAGACTCTGCTCAGCTCAGGCGTCTCCTTGGCAGCCGGGTTGCCTGAGGCTCATTGGAATTCAGGCTGCTCGTAAACACCTGCAGGTTTTCAGATTTTGCTGAGGTCCAGAGCTTGGGGATTTGGCTCGGGGAGTTTATCAGAGTTAAGTCGGCGTAGGTAAAAGAGGTGGGTGTGTGTGGTGGGGGAGGTGGCGGGGATCAGCAAAGATTGGTAAATTATTCACACATCTCTTTCTACCAGAAGGAAAGCTCGCCTTCCGATCGAGAATGCTTCTCAACATCCTTAGATTTTTCCTCCATGTTTAAAGGAGGTAGAAGGGAAAATATAATAATTTTTAATTAAGAAATGAAGCCATCCTCTTCCTAAATATTCGGTTCTGCACTTAGGGCCTCCAGGAGAGGGGAAGGGGAGAGCCCAGCCACCACAGGAGAACGGTTTTCATCATCCGCAAAATCCGATGCCCAAAATAGCCCCATGGTTGCCCTGGCAACTAGCTTTTGCTCCCCCATCCCCCCCATCCCTTTGCATATTGCTGCATATTTCTATCATCTCTTTCCAGGCACAGTTCATAAACAGGACGGCATAATAAAGAATGTTATCACCAATGACTTACAGCCCAGCTGCGCCCAGCGAGATAGGACGTGGCGAGCAAATACAATTTCATGCAGCGAGGGTAACAGATTGATTGGGTGCCCTTCAAATGCGATGCCACTTCTTTAAGTCAGTCCAAATTCAGAAATAAACTTGGTCTCGCCCTTTTCCCGGCTGTGATAGACAATGCGCGCAGGGATAATGCCTGGGGGCCTCATTAGGACTGGAACAATCTTGCCCAAAGACTGGGGTTATTCCAACACTCTTCTCAGCTCCTCTTCTCCGCCTCCCCTCCTCTTCTCGTCAAAGGGTCCAGGCCCGGGGATCTGGGCCTTTTTGAATTAATTATCCTCTCTTGCCGTGGGTTACTCAGGCTCCATCGCTGGGGGCAGTGGGGGTGGGACTGAGGCAGATGAAGATGAAGTAGGATTTCTCGTATTTGTACCTGGAGCCTCCAGTTTGGGGGGTGGCAGCCCCCATTGTGGGGTCCCCCTCTTTGCTGGTTAATGCAAGGAGAGCGGGCTCTTAGCACGATCCTTAGGTTTCTTTGAGGCCTGAGAGGTTGGGGACCTGCCTCTCCCTGTCCCCCAGGCAGGGATGGAGTGGAGGAAGGAGGGGGTCCCCAGGGCACCACGAGACACTTGAGAAGACTGTAAGTGGGGACAGGTGGTCGAGATGGGGGTGATGGCAGGGGTGGGGTGACAGCAGGCGTCCGGGGTGGATCAGAGCCTGCAGGTGCCAGCTGACCTCTGCCTCCTGGACCTGCCTAGCGCCTCATGCAGAAGGGCCCCACCCAGCCCTTTCGGGGTAGGAGAGGCCCGGCTGAGGACCTGATGTTCCTCCTGGGCCCTCCGGTGGCGGCTTCTCAGAACTCAGTCCACCCTGGGATCTGGGAAGAATGAGAGCTCTGACGGATGGTCCCAGGGGGTGCACGCTGAGAGGAGAACGTCCACCATCCATCTAGGAAAGCTCAGAGGCTCCCTGGGACCCAAGCTCCATCAAGAACGAAGGCTCCTTCATCTTCCTTCTATAGACGCCTGTGGGCCGTCCCTGGCCAACTCCAGGGGAGGGAAGCAGATAAAGCGGGCCGCCCTCCTGGAGCCCACAGATGGGAGGAGGAGACGGGGGCACCACAGTCCCATGGGGGCCATGCACGCATCCCACATGCTCAGCTTCCTGGATCTGTTCTCCTTGACCAGCTGCCAACCCCCTCACCTGTGCTGGTTCCACCTACCAGGCCAGGTTGGCCAGCGGGAAGGGCCTGGTGGTTTGGGCAGGTCGGGGTGTGCATGGGTCGGGTGGGGGGATTTTCCGGCAGGGTAGATGAGTAGGGTTGGTGGGGTTGCCAGATTGTGTCCCCCTGGGTTCTTGACTCTGTCCAGGCTGGTTCCCAAGATTCTCCCACAAGGGAGTTTGTTAGCTGGTGTCCTCCCCGAGCCTTATTACTGTGATGGAGGAAGCAAGAAATTCTGGAGGAAAAAACAGCCAACCCTTCTTGTGCACAGCAATTCCCCCTTGAGTCAGGCCATCTCTTGGAGCTTGCTTCTCAAGGCCCCACTTGAAATTTTTTGTATATTTTTAATTGAGATGAAATTCACATGACATAAAATTAACCATCTTCAAGCGAACGAACAGTTTAGAGGCTTTTACATTCACGACACTGCAGCCACTACCTCTATGCGGTTCCAGAACATTTTTATCACCCCAAAAGAAACCCATATTCATTAAGCAGTGGCTCCCCATACCCCCTCCCCACAAGCCGCTGGCAGCCGCCAATCTGCTCTGTCTGTACGATGTCCCTGTTCTGGACGTTTCATACAAACGGAATCACACACATGTGACTGGTTTCTCTGACCGAGCATAATGTTTTTGAGCTTTAATCACATTGTATCAGGCACCAGCACTTCATTCTTTTTCAAGGTTGAATAATATTCCACTGTGTGCACAGACCAGAGTTTCTTTATCCAATCATCCGTTGACAGACATTTGGGTCATTTCCACCTTTTGGCGTTTGTGAATATTGCTGCTCTGAACGTGTGTGTGCGTGTATTTGTTCAAATACCTGTTTCTGATACTTTGGGGTTTTTATCTAGGAGTAGGCTTGCTGGGTCATGTGCTAATTCTGTGTTTAACTTTTTGAGAAACCACAAGACTTTTCCAGCGCAGCCGCACGGTTTTACATTCCCGCCAGCAGTGCACAAGGCTTCCAATTTCTCCACATCCTCATCAACACGCGCTACTGTCTGTCTTGATTCTAGCCCTCCCAGTGGGGGTGAAGTGGCACCGCGCTGTGGTTTTGATTTGCATTTCCCTGATGACTAATGACTTGAGCATCTTTGCACATGCTTTTTGGCCCCTTGAAGGTGACCTTGGTTCCTTTTCTTTTCCTCCTTGCAAAGAATTGTGGTTTTTCAATAAAAAATTTTCACTCACAGGGTCAAGAACTGCAAAGGGGGCCGTGGGACACACGTGGCCAGGGACAGGGTCCCTCCAATAGAGAGAATTTTCTGCCTCTTTCCTCAGACCTTCCTGATTACAGAGCCAAGGAGAGAGACTTGTAGCAGAGAACCAAAAGGTTTTGAATAATGTTTGGCATCAGATTCTCTGCTGTTCCAGGAACATCTTAAATCTCCCACGGAGAGGAGTGAGAAGGCACCCCCATTGCTTTCACGCCAAAAGAAAGGTTCAAGAGGGGAGGTTCCCGCGCATTTTCTTTACATGCAGAAGGAGGTTAGTAAATCCTGTTTATCTTTCTCACCTTGAGCACATTTCCAACAAAAGCAAAACAAAATCAACTTTGTGTTCTATACAAGATGAGGGTCATTGTAGGACAGAAAGTTCACAATTAATTTTTCCCTCTCCTAAAACCTCACATCCTGACACAATAAAACATCTCTATGGGCCATCGGATGATCGGGCCCCATAATCTATGGGAGCATTAAGTGCAGGGAAATTGTGCTGAAAAATGACACCACGTCTGCCCCGGTGCCCCCGCCCCCCAGTGGGCCTTCGACGCTCTGTGTTTTTGTCATCCTAGGTCAGACACCTGCTTCCTCTTTGTCATCCTCCGACATGACAAATGCCGCTGCACACTGACCCCCAGTGTCTGTCAGTCTGCCAGTCAGTGCAGCCTCGTGGCCGGCTGTTGTCCTGGAGAAGAGCCCTGGTGGGGACGGTCCATCCCTTCCATCCTGTCCCCCACGAAGGTACATCAGTGAGACGAGATTACACCCCAGCCCGGTGTCAGCCTGGGGGCCAGGCGCTGCAACCCCCTTGAGGAGAAGGCTGGGGTGCTGGACGGGGGCCGAGGGTCTGTGAGTTGGCTGGGTGGGCCGCTCAGTCCCCCCTTGACCTTGAGCTGGTTATTCAAGCCAGAGGGCAATTTGAAACACAGATTTTGTTTCTGCGAGGTCGAGTCCTTTCACCCCAAGGTCTGGGAGCGTGCTCCTCCTGACCTTCACTTCCCTGCCTACGCTCCCCCGTGACACGCAGCCTTCCCCAGCTCATCTGTGCTGCTGCCTTGAGGAGGGTAAGGGACAGGGGACCGAGGCGGGGAGGAGGAAGGGCGGGCACCCAGGCTAACCCCCAGCTCCATCCTGGAGGACCCACCACGTGGCCAGCACTGTGCTGGGTACCATGGGGATGCTCTCCCTGACTCTTGGAAGGCAACAGAGAGTTACGAGGTGCCTGCCACATGCTGGGCATGGTTAGGCACTTCCCTGTGTGTTCTGATTTAAATTCAGCAAATGGTAACAAGACCAACACACGAGAAAAAGGAGGCCGCGCAGAGACACAGTCGGGAAACCTGCTATCACAGAGGCTGGGCTGCCTGATGATAACGGGTGTGGCAATGGATAATTCTACAGAAATACGCACCTCGCGCTTGCCACGTGCCCGGCACGGCTCTCAGTGCTTCATCTGTACGACCTCATTAAGGCCCACAGAACCTGAAGAGATGGACGCCACTCTGATGCCTGCTGCAGGGATGACGCCACTGAGCACAGACACTTTCAATAATTTGCCCCAAGTCCCAGAGATCGTGAGGGGTTGAGCTGAGGTTTGAACCCAGGACTCTCTGACTCTGGGGACTGAGTCTTTAACCATTAGACTATTCTTCCTTCCGATGGAGTGAGAAGAGGCAGCAGGGAGGGAAGGAGAGACAGGACAGAGCCCTCTCCACCGGGACCTCAGACCCACACGGGAGCAGTAGGTGTTCCTTAGGGTCCCGTCCACGAGCTGGGGTGAAAGGAACATGCCTGGTCTGCGCAGGGCAGCTCTGGCTCGTAACAGGAGCCACGTGCCACCTCTCAGTAGCTGTGGCCGGTCCTGAAACATGTTCCAACAAGTCATCTCCCCCAGGCAGGAAGCAGCAAGCCCCCCTCAGCCCGGTTGGCAGCCGGGTTTTGAAGCCGCCCCGTGGGGCATCTCAGGAGAGGAGAGCTGGGAAGCGGGTGGACGAGAGGCCCCTGGATACCAGAGGGCCACCTGCCTACATGCCACTACACAGACGAGGCCAGCGCGGTTCCCCTCTGGGCCACGCTCCGGGTGGGGCTGGGGGGGCAGAGCCCCTGAACTGGCAGAGCAAGGGAGAGCTGCCCTCACGAGGGTAGGTGATGCCCTCGCGAGGGCCTTCCTAGAGTCGATATTTCCTGATCAGGCTTCGTGTAGCAGCGGCCAGGAGGAGCTCTCCTTGTCGGCCTTGCAGGTTCCGGTTGCTTGCTCCTCCATCGCTCTCTCCTAAGTCCCTGGGAAGCAGAGGATCCCAATCGGGCCGCTGTACTCCTCTGGTCCTGCACTCCCTCGTCCACAAAAGGGAGGAGAAAGTGCTACACAGGTCGTTCTCAAACCGCAGCACACAAATGACACACGGGGGCAACTTGATAAAAATGCAGATTCGCAGACCCAACCCCGACTGATAAAATCCACCTCTCGGGGGGCGAGCCTGGGCATCTGCACTGAGCCCAGCACAGCAGGCCCAAACCGCTCTGAGCAGTGCTAAGCAGCCAGCCCAGTGTCCCACCTCCCAGATCTCAGGGGAGCGATGCCACGCCCAACTGGTTGGACATGCACGTGAGTGTTTGTCAACAGAGGCAAAAACAGCAACAGCTGCGTGGCGGGACCTGAGGATCTTTGGCATTCAGGAGGAGCCATGGTTTCTAAGCTCTCCCCCAGCCTGCTGTCCGAGTGTGCCATGACCAATCGTTGCCCTGACCTTTGGAGGCCACTGGCCACTCGCAGGGCCCTCCTGAGGACTTGTTGGCTCATGAGCCATATGCAAAACACTCGGAAAGAACAAATAATTCCCACACAAACAGCAAAAGGAGAGGTAATTTTCATCAACCGAGACACCATAAATCTTTATGTATTTTATGAATCTCACTTACATTTCTTGTCCGACTTGTGCATAAAACTTCTCCAGATTTACACAAGCCGACTGCGTAAGTCATTCCCTTCCCACACGGGCTCTATATCTTGATGACCTTTTAGAAACCAGTGGCTGCTTTTCTGTTGTTATCCATAATTAGAAAAGCAGTGGAGATAAAAAAATTTATGGCAATGAATGATCTACCTGAGCAAAGCCATAAAGAACGCCGGATCCCTCAAAGAGGGGCGGAGGGGGAAGAGACGCGCTCCCTGTTTATCAAATGGTATCTGCGTCCGCCGGGGCCTTCTGCAGCCACGGCACCCACGGCAGGCTCCGAAAGCCCAAGGATGTGGCTCACCCAGGGCTGGCCGGGCAGCGCCCCTTGACATGGCGGTCCAGGAGCAACTCTGTTTTCCGTAAATGAAGGTGTAGAGACACAGCTCTCCCCCGCCCACGTTCGTTCTCATCTCCACGTTGGTATAGACTGTGTTCCAAGGGCGACAGGAGACGGGTAAGGACAGAGGGGTCTGAGAGAGAGAGAGAGGGATCGGGGGGGGCATCTCCCCGTCCCTGTCAGTGCCCTGTTGGCTTACTGAGGGCCTACTATGTGCCACATGCTATTCTATGGTCTGGAGACATTCAGTGAACAAAATATACAAGAATCCTGCCTTCATGGTATTTATATCCTATTGAACCCAAGATACACTCTGACAGTCCCAGCCACAGAAGGGAGCAGAAAATGACCCTGAGCGTCCAGAAGAAGGATGAACCAGCCTTCCCTCCTCTGAAGAGCTTCATGAAATTGACTGCTCCCCAGGCAGGGACCGTTCGCTGAAAGAATTCATGATGTCAATCTCAGCCACCAGGAGAGCCAAGGAAAGCATGAACTGATGCAACCAGCATTTATGAAGCACCTTTGATATACAAAGGGCTCAGCCTCGGAGCTTTAACTCTGCCACACATCTCTCCAGGTCTCTAAGGAGCAGAGTCGGTGGTTCTCGGCAACACCGGGGCAAACGGACATGTCCCCTACACAGAAAAGGGAACAGAGTGGACACTTCCTCCAGGCAGAGAGGGGCAGATAAGCTGGAGACAGCCATCGCTCCCAAAAGGATGCGCACCGAGGGTGGAAGCAGGGTTACATGGCAGCGGGAGGCGTTCGTGTGATCTAACCGAGAGCTCTGCCTCTCCCTGGCTGTCTAATGAAGAACAGTCACTTAATTTCTCTGAGCCTCATGCTTCTGTAAGAGGACCAAGCTGGAACCTCCAACCATGAAACTCTCCCCATCTGTGGACCGCAATGTGGGAGAGCTTTTCCTGATACCACCTACCTGAGAAGACCTGCTGAACCCTCCAGAGACGTGACCCGGCCACACCCAAAGCCCAGCTCTCATCCATGCAGGTGCAATTGTGGGGCACCGCTTGTCAGTTGTGTCCACTGGGAGGGATCCGGGGGTGAGCGCAGCTTTGGGGAGGAGAGTCAGGATCTGGGCTCCAGTAGCTGGATTCCCGTACAGGTTCTCACCCTTACCTTGACTGTGAAAAAAACCGCTGAACCAATGGGATCTTCCGTTTCTTTATCTGAAGATGGGACAATCGAGAGCACCGCCTTTGAAAGGGAGGCATGAGAACCCAACGAGATAGTGTGCAGTGCTTGGCCAGCGGCTGCCACGGGGCTGGGCTGTGCTCGTCATTTCTCAGCGGCAGCTCCTCTCCTCCCACGACGTTCAGAGACCCAAGCCCACAGACTGAGGATGGGGAAAGCCTGACCTGGAGGTACAGCCAAAGGAATCAAGTTCTGACTACAAGCAAGACTGTGATGCCAACAGGAAGGTGGTCGCAACCCCGGAAGATACCCTCTCTGCCCAGTGCCTGGAACAGTAGGCTGTGCTGAGGGACCAGGTCTGGGGCAAATAAAAGTACTTTGGGCCTCCCTGAGAGGCTGGACATCACACGAAGTGGCCAAAGATCCTAACTTGGGGCGTCTCCAGATAGGAGTGCATCTGAAGTAGAGTGTAAGGGTTAAGACCCCTGGAGTCAGGCAGCCTGGATTCCGACACTGTAAGATCCTGGGCAAATGACCCTTGCTGGGTCTCACCTTCCCCTTCTGTAAAATGGGAGTAACAGTACTATCTACCCCATAGGGTTGTGGCAGGACCAACTGAGATCACTGGATCAAGTGCTCAGCATGGCGGAGAGCTTGGAGGAAGGCTTCAATGCTTCTGGGGCCCCTCTTTCAGATGAAGGAGTTCATAGGGGTACAGTGGGGGGCACCGCCCCTCAGAGCCTCTGGCAGCATTGGCAGAGGGACCACAGTGCTGCCCTTCCACCAGGAACCCCTCCCCACCAAGTGCCCTTCCTCAGCCTAAGAGCCACTTTAGAGGCTTAACCTGGGGTGCCTGTTGGACTCCCCCAGAGGCCATGCCCCCTAGCTGTGTGTGTGTGTGTGTGTGTGTGTGTGTGTGTGTTTTCCAAGACAGGCACCAAGGCTTTCATCAGATCCCCCAAAGGACGTGATCTCCCAACACCGAGGCCGTTACTCTCCCTCCGCCACTTTCCGGGTAAGTCTCCGGGTTTCCTCCAAACCGGCAAAGAAACCTGAGGGATTTCAACTCCCACTTGAATTCCAGGCCAGCTGGCAGAGCAGAAAAGAGTGAAAGGCACTAAATCCCAGGCAAGAAAGTGAAACGACTGCACAGTGGGACGGCGTCTCCCTGAGCAGGAGGGAGTCGCACGTCTCCCCATGACAGCTCTCCCTGGGGTGGCCTGCTGCAGGGCTGGCCTGTGGCCCGGTCTGGGCACATGGGTTTCAGGAGGATTACCCTGTCCCTCCGCTGGCGAGTGTGGCTCACTGTGCCAGACCATTTGTGCAAACAGTGGTTTATACCAAAGAACGCCCACTTTCTCTCCGGGAGTCTGGAATCTCGGGTGGGCAGAGGGTGTCTGTGACCAGTGCCCAGTGCAAACCTTGAGTGCTGTCTCTAGTGGGCTTTCCTGGGCAGAAACATCGCACACGCGTTGCTGCATTTTCCACGCTGTGGGGAGAGGGAGCTGAGTGACCCCTCGGGGCGGAGGAGCATGAGGAAGCCTGAGCCTGGATTCCTCCAGACGTCACCTGGGTCTTCATCCCTTATGATCCCACTGTGCGTCCTTACCATGTCGCTGCAATAAACCTTAGCTGTGAGTACAACGTTAACCTTGATTCCTTCTAGCAAATCTCCCAACCTAGGGGTGGTCCTGGGGACCCTCAACATACTCCCCTTTTCCAGTTGCTCCAGTCAGGAATAAGCAAGCGTGCCCACGCTGAAGCCCAAGTCTTTCTGCTGGCCCCCCTCAACCTGTGAGTGCCCCTTCTGTCCTCCCCTCGCTCTGGACCACCAGGGCGCTGGTCCCTCCTGGGAGGTGGGCAGAGATACAGGGCGGCATTAGGTGATAGAAGGTAGATGACCCCGAAGTTTCTGATGCGGGACACAAAGTGCTAACCATAAAGGAAAGATCGGATCAACTGAACTGTGTTATAATTAAGAGTTTCTTTACCAATAGTCATTATGATTTAAAAAGTGGAAAGGCAAGCCACAGCCACAGACTGAAGAAAATATTCTCTTCTGTCTTTGTCTCTGTCTCTTTCCCTGTCTCTGTTTCTCTCTGTATGTGTGTGTGTATGTCTCTCTCTCTCTGTCTCTCCCTCTATATAGATATATGAAGAGATGTATTCTAAGTTATTGGCTCAGGTAGTTATGGAGCCTAGGAAGTCCCACGATCTGCTGTTTGCAAGCAGGAGACCCAGGAACATCAGGGGTGTCGTTCGAAGACCCGAGGACTGGAGAGCCGAGGGTGCGCGTTCCAGTCTAGGTCTGAAGGCCTGAGAGCCAGCGTGCCAAGGACAGAGGACAAACGTCCCAGCTCCGTCACCCAGGCAGAGCCACTTCATCCTCCTCCTTCTGGTTCTATTCAGGCCTTCAGCGGATTGAACGATGCCCACCCACGTTGGGGCAGGACCTCTCTTTACTCCGTCCGATTCAAACGTTCATCTCTTCCAGAAACCTCACCCTCACAGAAACACCCAGAAATAATGTTTAACCAGCTATCTGGGCAACTATGGCCCAGTCGAGCTGGCACATAAAATTAACCATCACAACACATAAAGAACTCCTACAATCAGTAAGATAAAGGCAGACAATCCAATACAAAAATAAAATACAAATCCAATCCAATACAAAAACTTGGTAAGGTACTTCACAGAAGTGACAATGGCCAATAGACATATGAAACCGTGGCCAACTTCACCGGCCACCTGGGATATGCAAATTGAATCCATCCTGGGACACCACGACTGTCCTCGTGAGAATGGCTACAGCAGAAAACCTGACATGGCAGAGTGTTGAGGGGGATGTGGAGCAACTGGAGCTCTCATGTGTTGCGCTGGGAACACAAAGTGGTACAACCCCTTAGAGAACCATCTGGCAGTATCTACCAGATACACTCCCAGGAAATACACCCCTCAAAAGTGTGTCCTTGTGTTTGCCAAAATATACGACAAGAGTGTGCAGTGCAACACAATTCGGAATAACCCAAAGTGGAAGCTACCCCAAATCCACTGATTTGAGGATGGAGAAATATATTGTGGGACCTTCACACAGTGGAATGGTTCACAGCAACGCGAATGAGCAATCTACAACCACATGCAACACAATATTGAGTAACATGGAGCCTAGAAACCAAAGAGTGTGCACTGGATGATCCTATTTATATGAAATTTAAAAAGAAACAAAAACTAATCTATTCCGTTAGATGTAAGGAGAGTGGGCAAGATGGTGCAGCGCGCCCACACACACACATGCACACATGTGCACATACGCACACCCTGACAGGCTTGTGGTCTTCACCAATAGCCCCAGGAGTGTCATTGTCCCCTCCACGGCCCCTCCCTCCACCCACTATTCACTGGCCTCCTGACAGGTCATCCTCCCTCCAATCCACCCCCTCCAGAGAGATCCACTAACACACAAATCAGCCGCGCCCCTGCCTGCTCAGACCCCTCCGAGGTGCGCCCGCATTCATCGCAGCATTGTTCACAATGGCCAAAGGCGGAAACAACCCAAACAACCATCAATGGATAAGTGGATAAACAAAGTGTGGTGTAGACACACAGTGGAATATTACTGAGCCTTCCAAAGGAAGAAAATTCTGACACTTGCTACAACATGGATGAACCTTGAAGACATTACGCTAAATAAAATAAACCAGTCACAGAAGGACAACTGTCACATGATTCCACTCATAGGCGGTACCTAAAGTAGTCAAATTCGTAGAGACAGAAAGCAGAACAGAGGTCACCAGGGGCTGGGGGAGTGGACCGGGGAGTTAGTGTTGATAACTGGCACAGAGTTCCGTTTGACAAAATGGAAAAGTTCTAGAGATGGATGGTAGTGAGAGTTGCACAACAATTGAATGTACTTAACGCCCCTGCACTTAAAAATGGTTAAAACGGTAAAGTTTATATTATGTGTCTTATACCACAATAAAAAAATTAAATAACGCAAACCCTTAATGACATCAGGTCCCTTAGGCCCGTCCTGCCATAGCACTTGGAAGGAAACCCAGACCCCTCCTGCTGGACAGCCACGCCCTGCGAGACCCACCTCGACGTGCACCTCCTCTCCTGCCACCCTCCCTCCCCCATCCACCCTGCCCCAGAGACCTCTGCTTGTCCCTTGAATGTGCCAAGCCTGTCCCCACCTTGAGGGTCCTTGCGTTTGCTGCTCCCTCTGCCCAGAAAGCTCATCACAGGGCTGGCTCCTTCTTGTTGCCCAAATTTCAGTTTAAATGTCACCTCCGCAGAGAGCCCTCCCACATCACCCTGTACAAAGTAGCCCCCGTCCCTGCCAGTGTCTAGCGTGTCGCCCCGTTTTAACTCTGCACAGAGCGCGTCTCTCTCTCGGGTATTTTTCTTACTGTTTATTCCTATTCTGTCTCCGCCACAGGCACAGCTGCTCGTGAGACTTGGGACCTTCCTGCCCAGTTGACAGCACTCGGCACCAAGCAAGTGCTCCAGGGACTTTGGAAGGAAGGATGGAGGGAAAGCAGGCGCCCAGCAGTCACACACCTCCACAGGCCACCGTGAGGGCCTGCAAGGCCACCTGTGAGCTGCAGCTCCCGGTGCACAGCGTCCTGGAGACCCGAGCTGCAGGCCGCCGCAGCGAGCCTCGGCGAGCCCCACCCGAAGCTCTGCAGCCTGGCGGTCTGAGGAGCTGCCCCAGTCGGGGCAAGACGGCCTGGCCTCTATGCCCCTGCACCGGTGGGGCGTGGGGTACAGGCTGCCCCCAGAAGGTGTGGGATTTGGGGGGAGGCCGCTCTCTCCAGCTGAAGGCGAGTCCAGGAGGCCTCAGCTGAGAGCTAGCAGGGGATGAGCCCTCCAGACCAGGACGGGGTCGGGGGTACACCACAGCGTGTACCACACAGCCCCCACCTTCCATGTGGCTGCCCCCCACCCCCCGTCAGAGTGAGGACAGCCTCTCCCCAAATATTTCCTGCCACAAACGCCTTCTGCCTGGGCAGGAAGTGCAGTGAGGGCTGGGGGAAGGGAGGAGGGCTGTGGGCAGGGGGCAGGAGAGCTGCAGAAGCCCCTCCCATGCAGGAACCATGGCTCCCCTCCCCCTAGAGAGGACATGGTTCTGGACCAAAGCCCCCAAGAAGAGCTGGGATGCTTCCAGAACCCGCCCTGTTTCATGGGCTGCCTCAGGAGCCATTTTCCCATCCAAGTGCCATAAACATCTTGCTCAATCTGCTACCTCAGCAGACGCGGCACCTCCAGGAGGCGGCTCATCTCCCTTCCCCAGAGGGTGGGCATTTCCAGCCACCCCTTTGTGGGGTCTGAGCCTGGGGATGGGGGGGTACAAGGGGCGGTGGGGAACGGATTGAGGGGCACGATGACAGCTCCCTGTGGCACTTGGTTTTCTGGTGGGGAGTGTGTGTGTGTGCACACACGTGTGTGTGTGTATGTGTGTGTCACTGTGGCATGCTGCCAGAGCAATTGGTTTCCAAGGAAACGGTGTGAAGGTGCTCGGCTCCTGCCCGCACACAGCGAGTGAGAAACGCATGTCATCTGTAGCCGGCTCCCAGCTGGAGCCCAGCCAATTACTGCCCACTTGGTGGAGCTGAACGTCCAGAGGCTGGCCCGCAAGGGAGCTGGAGGCAGGCTGGGGGGCTGGGAGCTCCAAACCCTGTCCCAGGGGAGGGGCTGGCTGGGTCAGTGGGGCTGAAGGAGGGCTGGGTGGCATGATAAGGATTAATCCTAAGCCACCAATTCCCCCAGTAAAAGTCAGCAGCACGCCGTCCATGCCCCCCCCTCGCCTCCGCCCCTGGGCTGCAGGGTGGGGGAGCCAGCCAGGCGGGCAGCAGGCCACCCCGGGCCCCACTCCACCGCTAATTATTTTCCATAATGAACATGTTATTATGTCTCACACTCGAAATAATCAATTTGGAATCACCACTTTGATGAGTTAATGGGCACTTGGTGGGTGTCATTTGAGAACCTCTCCGCAAAGTACAATTCTATTTAACAGCGGCTGCTCGGGCACACGGGAGGACGCGCTGAGTGTGCTTGGCTCCCAGCTTCCAGCCGCTCTCTATGCTCAGGCACCGACACCGCCTCCTGCTCCTCCGGGCGGCGGCGTTCTCAGGGCCTTCTGGGAGCCATGAAGCGCCTCCACTCCCTGTGCCCACATCAAGGGTCCCCTCCTGGCTGAGACCTTGAGCTGTACTATAAACTGAGTGTCTGTGTCCCCAAATTCATAGGTCGAAACCTAACCCCCGATGTGATGGTATCAGGAAGTGGGGCCGTGGGAGGTGATCAGATCATGGGGGTAGAGCCTCACGAATGGGATTACTGCCCTTGTAAAAGAGAACTAGGGAGCTCCCTCATCCCTCCCACCATCAGAGGACGCAGCGAGAAGATGGCCATCTGTGAACCAAGAAGGAGGCCCTCGCCAGACACTGAGTATGCCGGCACCTTGTTCTTGCACTTCCAGCCTCCAGAACTGTGAGGAATCAATTTCCGTTAGGTCCCCCAGGCTGTGGTGTCCTGTTATGGCAGCCAGGACACACTAAGACCATGGGCCTCCGCCCACTGAATCCTCCAAGATCGGGGAATTCGTTCCGATGGAAGCTCCGTTTTACTTAGGTGAACACCAAGGCTCTGGCATTGAAATCAGAGAGTCTGACCTCACGCCCAGTGGACGTCTGCCTTAGCTAGGCCAGGACCACGACCTAATGTTGATGAAGCAAGAAGCAGAAGAACTTCAACAGGTAGAATTTTCTCGTTGCAAAGACAGATAATAGAAGAATGCGATGGGAACTGAATACTGTGAAGCAGCCTAGACAGGAGCAGGGTGAGGAAGTGAGCTAAAACTCATCATCCACTGCCAAGCCTCAGAGATGTGGTCCAACGGCAAGCATCCAACTGAGAATTATGAAGGGAAACACTCAAAGAATTCTATCTTCGAGGGGCCTGGAGAGGGAGGAGGGGGCGGAGGGCTGTTGCTGTCCGTCACGGGCTCCCCTGCGCTGGGATCTGTTCCTACACGCAAGTATTGCTTTGATCAAAAGAAACCCTCTCAGCGCGAGGGATGGAACTGAGCTCGAAGCCGCATTGTCAATGGGCAGAACTGTGGGTCTGAGCAGCCCAGAAAGAGGAAGTCCCTGTCTCCCGCTAGGGCACCCTTGCTGAGCTCCCTAGAGGCAAGAGCTGGCTTCCATCTTTGTTCTCTCCCTCATCCACCCTGAATTAGTCCTGGACCAAGGCATCTTTATGCTGATATTGAATGGATGATGCGCTAACAGCCTGTGGGCCAGGGTACCGCCACCTTTGCACACCACAAACTCACCAACGCCCACTCTTTCCACCCTGGTTCCTGTGGTCCCCTGCCTTGCAGGACTCTGACATCTGCCCTTGGTCTCCCTAACCACAGTAAGACAGACTCCTGTTGGCTGCCTCCCTAGCACTCATGTCCTCTTCCCAACAGCTTCCATCTCTCAAGTTGGGGATCCGTATGGGTCCCTTCCTGGGTCCAGGGATAAAGCACATGACATAGGCTAAGCCAATCAGTGTGCTCCCCATTCCCTTGCCACAGCGATTGGTCCAAAGGTAGGCACATTAACCAATCCAGCCTGATTACCGCAAGCTCAGAACCTTTGCTTGCAATGTTGGAGTGAAGAGGCTCTCTCTTTCCTACTGGATGTGACCAAGAAAGCATGGCGCCCCAAGGAGCTGCCAGTAGCTGTCTGAGACCTGCTAAAGGCAGAACTTAGAGACAAAAATACACGTGTGTGTGCAAATACACACATGCAGCAGCTGCCGTGGCTCTTGTGCAGCAGAAGGTCCTGGTTGCAGCAGGCACAAGGCCCCTCAGGGAAAGCGACCAGCAGATGGCCCCACTTAGCCTGTGCTTCAACAGCTGGGCAGCTCCAAGACCTGCTCTCCCCATTCGGGAACAGCAGAAGGCATCTAGACAAGTCAGAGCAGAGAGGCCCCCTCTTGCAGCCAACCCCTTAGGAAACCAGACTGTCGGTCCCCTGGCAAGGAGAAGCCAAGGGATGCCCCTCTCCAAAGCAAATTCGAGCTTCTTGAGAGTTTCAGAAGTGGAAACCAAGTTCTCCTCACTCTCTGCTTCATTTCTGTGTTCTCTGACCACGTCCCACCCACGGGCAGGAGGAGCGTGGACATTCTTGCAGTTACCTGTCTCCAGGGCGCCTGAGCCGTTCAGCCTTCAGAGCTCGTAAAAGTCTGCACTCAAGAGCTTGCTGGGCACCAACAGGTTCACAGTGTTGTAGAACTGGTGAGAGCCAAAGTACATCGCGATCTCCGGGGCCCCTTTCCAAGAGCTGAGTGCTGTACTGGAGTTAAAAAAGGAAAAGGACCCAGAGAAAAGCAAGTTTGCATTTGCTGGTGCTGTGAATTCTAGTGGCTCGTGCCCAAGTTCACCAAACAAAGGGCTGCGAGAAGGTGCCTGCAAAAGCGTGCAAACGCCAAATCCCGCAGGAGACCCCAGAGGGTGTATAGACCAACGGCTCCGATGCTGAGAGGTAGGCTCGCTGAGGAACGCCATCTCCGAGTCCCGGACACCCAGGTGAAGAAGGCGCGGCTCTCAGGGAGGCTGTCTACAGGGACCCCCCAGCTGGAGCCCCCTGACAGCTCTCCAGCTTTGGTGGATGAGAAAACAGCACTCTGTCTTTGGGACCGCCCGATTTGTTCAACTCGATGGTCAAAGACAGCCCCGCTCATGTTTGATGGAAGGCCCTGGGGGACCCACATGGAGGAACAGAGCAGAATTCTAAGTAAGAGCCTCAGGAACACCAGGAATGCACCAACTCTGGCAGGGAACCTGGGAGATGCTGTTTGAGAACAGCAGGTCCCCAAATCTCCAAACCTGCCATCAACATTTTTTAACAAGTTAGAAAAATAAAAATGTTATGGGTTGAATAGAAAATTCAAACATTGCAGATGTGGAATAAGCCACATTTTACAAAGTGTGTAGGTATCACTGATATTATTAGTGCCTGTTGTTAGCGCCTCACCTTATCCACGAGCCACATTTCTTGCGTGTTGCTGAGCGTCCAAAGGAAAGGTGGAACGTCCTCAACAGAGGCAGGCTGCATCGTCATTGCCAAAAACAATACACTATCTGTCTAAAAACTGCCTCAGTCCTGCATATATGACCCGGAAGCAATTTCCTAACAAGTTTTTAAAAATACTTCATATGAAGAGTTTTGTGGGTTTTGAACTCATTCGTCAAAGACACGAAATAAATGTACAACACTTTGCAAGATTGCAAGAACAACTGATGGACACAAGGAAAGATGGAAATGAAATCACCAAATTTCAATTTTAAAAAAATTTACACAATTGTCAGACAGGATTGAAAAATAAGTATCTTGGTTTAGTAGCTGCAGCCACCAAATCACCTCTTCTGGCTGGATCCACATATCTGTGTGAAGTGTCCTTTTCTCCTGTGATCACCAGGAGAAAGTGTTGAAAAAAACAATTTAGGAGCAGACCTTCAAATCACATTAAGCATTAAGGCAAATTTTTCAAAACTGAGGCGATGTAGTCAATTTATTTTCCACAAGGGTACAAAGGCACTCCAGTGGGGAAAGGACAGTCTTTTCAAGAAATGGGGCTGGAACAATTGGACATCCACATGCAAAAATGCATCTCAGCCCGTACCTTCCAGCATATACAAAAACCAACTCGCAATGGAACACAACCTAAACTTCTAGAAGAAAATGTGGGAGAAAATCTTGGATTGGGGAAGATTTCTTAGATACAAAACAAAACCACAATCCATAAAAGAAAAAAATGATGACTTGGACTTCAGAACTAGAAACTTCCACTCTTTGAGAGACATTGTTAAGAAAACAAAATGACAAGCCTCAAACTAGGAGCAGATATTTGCAAAATTACATATCCGTTTAAGGATTCATATCCAAGATATTTAAAGAGCCCTCAAAATTTAACAATACAAAAACAAACAACCCAATTTTTAAAAACTAGGCAAAAGATTTGAAAAGACAATTCACTAAAGAAGATATACAGATGGCAAAAAAAGATGTTCAACATCGTGAATTATTAGGGAAATAAAAATGAAAACCACAATGAGATATCTCAACACAGATATCGGAATGGCTAGAATTGTTTTAATCCGACAATAGCAAGTGTGGGTGAGGATGTGGAACGCTCACATGCTGGTGGGAATGAAAAGTGGTGCAGACACGCTGGAAGACAGTTTGGAAGTTTCTCATAACGTGAAGCATCACTTATAGGACCCAGGAATCCATAATGGGAATGTATGTTCCCACAAAAACCCGCATGTGAGTGTCTGTGGCCGCTCTCTTCATCATCACCAGAAACTGAAACATCCCAAATGTCCTTCAACTTCAACAGATAAAGAAACAGCAGAAAGTCCATACAAGGGAATACTACTCAGCAATAAACAAGAACAGCCCACAGATGCACGCAACAGCATGGGTGACCCCCAAGTGCATTATGTTCAGTGAAAAAAGCCAGACTCAAAAGGCTACATACTGTATGATTTCACTTATAGGACATTCGGGAAAAGCAAAACTGTAGGGAAAGATAACAGATTATTAGTTTCCAGAGACCAAGGGAGGGGAGATTTTGACTACAAAGAAACGTGAGCGAATGTTCTGGGCTAAGGGAACTGTCACTCATCTTGATTGTGGTGCTGGTTACATGACTGTGTGCCTTTATCAAAACCCACAGGGCCGTCCACTAACAAGGGTGAATGTTACTGAATGCAAATTACACCCCAATAACACCGACTGAAAAAAAGGAATACAGTTAATCAGATTGACCTCATTAAAATAGAAATTTGTAACAGGAATATGACATTTATTATCAACAAATGTGGCACGTGATCAAGTCAGGGTGCTCATGCCAAGTCAAGTAATTAATTTCAGTGATACTCATTTTGTGCACATTGCACAGCTGTACTGTTGGTCTCGCTACACTACCTTAGGCCTCTCTTTTCCTAACATAAGCAACGCTGATGGCAGGACTCTTCCTCTGGGGCTGCAGCCTGATGTTCTCCAGCAGCGCCTCCCCGCTTCCCTGGCCCTTCCTGCAGTGCAGGTCCGTGCCATCCAGTGAGACAGTAGTCAAGCAGGAGAGGAGAGGGCGTCGCATGTGTCAACGTCCTTGTGGGTCATCCATTAGGCCGAGAAATACTCACCGAGGGTCCAGGATCGGTAAGAGCTCAGGTGAAAAGGTGGGAGGCAGGGGAGGGCGGGGAAGGGACCAAGCAGAGGGGAAGTGGAGAGCTTAAAGGAGAGAGAACGTAAACTGAGAGGCGTCTTGGGAGGGAACAGACAGAGGCCACCTACATGGCATCAGGTGCCACTTGGCAGCTTGTCACAGTCAGCTGCATGGGAATTATGTGAGCAGAACGGGCTGGCGAAGGGCTGAGGCTTAACTACCACAAGCCAGGTCCCCGCACTGGGGACCATCCTGGCCCACAAGCAAACAACCTCGTGACCCCGTCACTCCAAACTCAAAGGGATCACCAGCGCTTTGACCTCCGAGTCGTCTGAGTGAACACAAATAAATTCTCCTATTTGTCTAAGGAAAGGTCTGCAAAGCCCAGAGCCCTGGGAAGAGGCCTTCGTCCTTCCACTTAGAGCAGCAGCCTCCCCTGGGGCCTGGGCGCCCGCCCGGGTACAGGTGCCAGGAGAGCAGGCAGAGTGGAGCCCAGAACTTCCTCGTCCGTGCTGGGTGCCCACTGTCCTGTCTACTCCCCAAAAGCAGGCATCCGGCTTTATTATGTGACTGCACTGTCCCCCAGGAGGATGTGTTCCGGCTCCTAGGGTGTCTCTGACATTCCGGAGACTTGCCTGGCCCACAACAATCCTGGGCACAGGTGAGGCTCCAGGAGCTGACAGACAGAATGTCAAACGGATGGACAGGGGCCCCAACCCAGGAACTTGGAATTAACACACACAGGCTCAGTCTTTCTCTGGGTGGCTGGTCCACGCATTTACCTAGAGAGGGAGGGGGAGGGAGCCTGCAGAAGGACAGGAGACCAGAGGATGGGAGCTGCTGAATCTGAGCGCCTCCCATTCTTAGTCAACACCTGACTTCATGGAGCTGGCTCAGGCTGTTACTTAAGGAAGTATTTCCGTTCTACTGATAAGACTCTGAGGCTCTGGGAGGTGAAGTCGCTGGCCCAAAGCGACATGATCAGTTAGGCCAGAGTTGAGACCCAAGCCTAGAGAGGTTTGAGTCTGAGATTTGTGCTCCCAAGACAGTGCTCCTGGCAGAGCATGTTCCAGAGACATCTCCCTGGTTCTGAACTAACCAGTTCTTCCCAGAGCCTTCCCTGGGGTTTTCAGCCCGGGCTGCCCATCAGAATCAACTTCAGGGCTTTGAAACAGGCAGGTGCCCAGACCACATCCCTACAGAACGACCCACGCCCGGATATCAGCTGAGAGGCGAGCCTCAGTCAGCCTGGGAGCCACTGGACCCCTGCTGGCTCCAGCCCCAGGATCGGTGGGCTGTCTCCATCTCTTCAGGGACTCCAGAACCCCAGGCCGGGCTGAGGAAAGGCCAGGAAGGGGACAGGAAAACGGGAGGAGGAGGAGCTGGCTGTCGCTCTTGTCTGGGACAGCAAGGGTGCATTCTGGGTGGGCAGTCAGCTCAGGAAGGAGGTTGCTGACAGAGACCAGAGACTGGGGATGGGTTGTGCATGGCGTGCTGGAGGAGGCCTCATCCGAGGCCAGAGCTGGTGAGCAGGGCCTGCTGGAGACTGCCCAGCTGGGGAGGGGGTCGGGCACTGGGGGTTGTCGGGGGGGGGGGGGGGGGGGGGGGAGGGGGGGGGACAGGCTCAAAGGTGTCGGTGGCAGCCAGGAGAGAAGCTGTAGATGCTGCAGGTGAATCCTGCAAGGCAAGGCAGGGCCAGAAAGATCCGGATTGCTCCCACCTGAACGCACCCCCCTCCCCAGCACCTGGCACTGGTTTTTAGCCTTGCGGGCCGAGGTCTGGCAGTTACCAGCCCACCCATTTCTTCTCTGCAGGCCAGTGCCGAGCTTGCATTCCCACCGTGGTGCAGGCATTACGTGGGAGTGAACGCCAGTCGACTCCCCTGGGCCACCTCCTCTTTGAGCCAAGACAAGGTATCCAGATCGCCGATGAGCAGGCCGAGGATCCAGGCCCCCGGCGCGATTTTGCAAAGGGGCACCCCTCCACTGGGCCGCCACCCCTGCAGTGCCCTCCACAGTCTTGGCTTCAGGCAACAAGCCACCTCCTGCAGTTCCCCTCTTGCCCAAGCACCAAGCGCTGCCCAGGCTGTGGCAGCACACGCACCCCTACACCCCAAAGCTTGGCACGGGAAAACTCAGAGGAACGACAACAGAAGCCCCAAGAGAAGAGAGGAGATAGAAGAAACGTCTTCTAGAAAGCGGGTGGATTCCGAGATGCCACAGTCAGCTCCTGGGACTCATACCTGGCAGGACAGACTTTAGGGGGAAAGAGGGAGAGACGCCCCCCCAACAGCATTTTCGGCTGGAGCTGCTAGAGCCCCTCCGCCCGCCACCTCTCTAACAGCAGATTCACATCCTGCTCCGGGGTGGGAACCACCCAGAACATTAATCCCGCTCTTCCCGGCGAGGGCCCAGCAGCTGAGTGGGAGACATCACTTCCCACTCGCCTGGTAACCTCGGAGGAGGGACGGCAGAGGCCGGGGCTCCTCCTGCGTCAGGCTCACAGGCCCTCCCCCAACCTCGCCTCAATCCCGGTTATCCTCGAAGCCTTCAAGTTGGGGTCCCTGCGTTCAAGGCCCAGCAGCTTCCTCCAGGAAGCCCCCTCCCCAGATCACCCGGGTCTGTAATGAAGTCAGCATGCCGCAAAATGGTCGCTATCTATTTCCCTTCTAAACGTGTGTCCTGACTTCCCAGGTGACCGGCAAACCCTCCAGGGGCGGGAGTGTGTCTCCCGCAGCTTGGCTTGGTCTACGGTGCTCAGTACCCAGGCGAAGCTCAATTAATCATTCTCACTTTCTTGATTGGCTTCCTGACCAGGCTTCATTCCCAGAATGCAGTCAGCATGGAATGGCGTGCAATAGGTGTGTGTATTCATTTCCCACGTTGCCGTTAAAATATTGCCATGAGCTGAGGGGCTTAAAAGAACACGAGTCTATTATCTCACAAATTCTTTAGGTTTGGAGTCTGACGTGGGTCTCGCTGAACTAGAATCCAGGCGTCAGCGGGGCTGGCTCCTTCTGGAGGCTCCAGGCCAACATCTGTTTCCTCGTCTTTTCCAGCTTCCACAGGCCGCCTCCTTCCTTGGCTCCCGGCCCTCCCTCCATCTTCAAAGGCAGCAACATCTGATCCTTCTTCTGTCATCCCATCTCTCTCTGACCACAGACAGGAAAACTTCTCTGCTTTTAAGGACCTGTGATTTGATTAGGTGGCAGGATAATCCAGAACAATCTCCCCACCTCAATTTAATCACTTCTGGAAAGTCTCTTCAGCCATAGAAGCCAACATATTCCCAGGTTCTGGGGATGAGGGTGTGGATACCTTCAGGCGGCCATTACTCTGCCCACCAGCGTGTGCTGTGAACAACAGAAATGGGGGCGCAGTTTCGGAGAGCAGAGAAATCTGAGACTCACTATACTGAGCAAAGTTAAATAGGATCCCCACTGCAGGACTGCTCAGAGCCTTTACTATGCTAATGAGCGTGGTGAATTTCAGATATAGGGCTGCATATACGTTGCCCCAGAACCCCCTTTCGTTTGCATAACGATTGCGCATCCATGACAGAGCTCTGCAGGCCCCCGGGTTAGGAGACCCAGGCCGGATCCTCTCACCCTCTGGTCCTGCTGCGCCCTCCTCCCAGCTTCCCAGGCCCAGTATCACTCCCCCCCCCCCCCCCCCCCCGGGGGGCCAATCAACAGCTGAGCTCTGGAACACCACGGACTGGACGGGACTATGGCTTAGGTGAAAATAGTAACCTGAACCTTTAATTCTAACTGCCGATCAAACTGAGTTTGAAAGTGGCAAAAATGCTGTTGCCTTGTGTTTAAGGCTCTGGCTGACCCAGATGAGACGGGCTCCTCACGAAGGGCCATGCGTCTGCGTCAGTGACTTTGACCCCAGGACCACCGGGCCCCCGGGGATTAAGCTAAGCTTCTGTTAAGTCCCTGAGCTTCCAGATAACATCATCCAAACTAAACCAAGGGGATGTTTGTGGTTCTCCTCTCAACACAAAGGCACCTCACACTCCGCCCAGAAAGCCCTCAGCGTAACTTCCATGTCTGCTTCTGGACGCCCTTCCTCTAAGGAGGGGTAGGGGTCCCAGTGTCTGGGGACACACTTACGTACACACACACACCCCTGAACACTCTCTGAAACATCAGGCTTTTGTCGGAACCAACCACTTCCAAAGTGTTGTAAATACTGTGTCCTGATAGCCTCTTCACGGCCAGTTTGTCACCTCTGTGGGACCCTTAGAAAGATGCTCCCTCTAGAACATTCAGGAAGCCATACATCTGCCTATATATGGAGTCAAGACCACCTGGGACTGTCTGTACTGCAACTGATGTCCCACCCTTTCAAGCTCTTGATTGGCCGATGCAGTTGTCCATCACCAAGCCAGGGAGCCAATAGGGTGACAATCTGTGGCCCTTGAGGGCTGGTTTGGCTGACGGCTACCCCAGCTGGTGCCCAGGGCTCTGCACAGACATGGCGTCCACACACGTGGATACACGTCCTCGTGACTGTACCTCCTGGTGGAAGGAAAGTGCATGTTCCCTGGTCCTGTTCCCATTCAGCAAAGGAGTGAGTGACGTGGCTCCTGTAAGGTGCTAACAGCCTTGGGATTCAGGGAGTGGTCCTCAGCGAAGGGACAGGTTCCTCATTGATGGAGGAAGTCTCCATCCCAGCAGAGGGACTGGGCAAGACACATCCTGTTTGCCAACCGTTTATAGTCACACTTGGGTGAAGAATGAGTGAAGCAACTCCTGGAACCCAGCCTCCTTTCTGGGGCTGAGGCCAGCAGAGACCGTGCGGGGGAGACGTGGAGCCCTCTTCACGGGTGGGGAGACATCCGCTCCATTTTGCACACGTAGCTTGAGCATCAGGACCAAACACGGCTTTTCTATAACCAGCAGTTCATGGCAGATCTTTCCATTCCCAGCACATCTACACCTGCAGTTTGCATTTCAAAACTCGGGGGAGGCAGTTAATGGAAACTCCACTGGCGTGGACCCCGGGTCGCGCCGGAAGCCGACTCTGCCCCCGTCAGCCCCATGAACTTGGCTAGGTCTTCCAGTTTCCCTGAGCCTCCGTTTCCTCTTCTACGAGCTGAGCTGAGCGGGGTTAGGCTCGATCGTTTCCACGGTCTCTCCCAGCTCTGAGGTCTGTGCTTTCATTTCTAACACCTCTCTGTACATCCTCCCTGAGTCCAAATCTGGAAGAGAATATTACACCGCTTATAAAAAGGCTCCTGTTTTCCAAAGGGACTCTCTCATTCCCTGGCCTCCTTTCATGCTGCTCTCTTCTGCCTGTATGGTGAAGCTCCCGGGGAAAGAACTGTTTAATCTCATTCTACAGCATCGTGATTATTAGCTGCACTCTGGTCATTGAAGAAATCCCAGCCATAAATAATAATGACGGTTATAAAAATAATAACAGGCACAGTCCCCTCCCCAGCTAAGTGCTGGCTGCAGCTTTTTTTTTTAATGCCACTCTGTGCCAAAGGGCTTCAGAAAAGGAGTTAATTAATATCCCTTGCTGTGGACTAATTCTCGTTTCAACATGTGGCTGTCATTTCCCTGTCATCATGGCTGATTTACAACAGGGTTTAATTAAATTCTCCCTACATTATTCAGCATCCTCCAAAGACAACACCAGAGAGGCCCGGGGTATTTAAAATGTCACCTGCTGAGACATATCACCTCTTCTTAAATAAATATGACAGTGATCAAACTTTGGCTAATTACAGTGACTTAGTTATTTGTTTGTATGTTTTAATATTTAATTGCTTTCATGTTCATCCAATTACTGAGCAACAGCAAATAGAAATTAACTTTTTATCAGCGTGTTCCCAGCCCAGTGAGGAAGAGCCCCCGAGCCTCTGTACGAAGGGGGCTGCCCGCCCTGAGAGGATGGCAGACGCTTGCTCAGTTCAGTGCCCGGGTCGATTAAATTAAGGGAGAGCCCTCCTGGCTCCTGCCCCAACTCCCAGCCTGCGTAGGGCTGCACGCCCAGCTTCCAGGAGCATCTAACTCAAGACTTAGAGGAGCTGATCCAGAGGACAGGCTCAGGGATTTGAGTCCACACTGCCACACCGTGGCCAGTCAGCGCAATTGCCCCAGTTCCTTCGGATGCTTTAGGATTCCCGGGAAGGAGATGAAAGAGAACTCCTGGGGACAAGTAAGCTTGTGTCTTCAGTTTCCACACTGACAACCTGTGCTCCTCTCACCATGGAGGTGCTGTCTTCATGCTCCTCCAGCTTTGGGGGGCATCTACTCCTCATTAGAAGTTCTAGTGCCTTCTGCCAAGCCCGCTGGGACAAAGGCAGCACCTCAGAACGTGTCAAACTGTATGCCGTTTACATCGCGAATTCCAGCAGCTGAATGCACCGTCAGCCAAGAAACGGGAGCCAGGATGAGCACACAGTTTATCATAAACGATGTTCTGATCAAATGCATTAGCCAGACCCAAAGATGGCCCATGGAGCCCCCCAAACCAACCCCTCTGGCATTATCTCGAAAGTTCCTACCACTTGCTTTCCTGTCCTCTCACTCCAACACATCATTTGACATTTTGACATTTGCTTTTCTCCAAAGCCTGACCTCAGCATCTTGGAATCCCTGCAGAATTTTTAAAATAAAAAAAGATGAAGAATTAAGCCCTTTCTGGAAATCTCTCAGTGATTCCAAATTGGATAAACATGTTCTATCTCCAGCCTAACCCCACAGCCTCCTGGGATGCTGGCTTAAAGCGTTCAACTTTCTAAAAATAAAAATAATCTTTTCACGTACTTACATCTTATGTCCCTGGTTCAGCTGTAAGCTTCTTAAGGGGCAGGCCCAGAAGCTGGCAGAGAAACTAACAATGAAAAGAGCTAAAGAAAATACCAACTGACTGGCCTTCTGCTGAATGGCCCACGAGTGGCCCTCGTATAGCATCTGGCTCACAAGGGGCACATGGGTATTGTGTAAGGAAATCCACTCATTCATGGAGCAAATAACACACCTACTATGCACCAGGTATTGGCTATGCACAATGACAGAACAATGCCGCAAAGTCCCTGTCCTTGGTGCTGGAGTCCGGGAGGAAACACTCACGAATAATTACGAGTGATTTGAGACGTGTGGAGGAGATGGCAGAGACGGCAGGAGTCCGGCTAAATGAGGGGCCCTGGTCTGAGCAGCCAGCAAAAGCGTCTCAGGGAGGCCGTGTGTGAGCTGACAGCTGAAGAAAGAAAAGGAGCCTTTTTCATTTAGCAAAGAATAAGAGGCCTTTTGGAAAATTTTTCCTGGAGGCCCAGAGTTTATGCAAATGAACACAGCCCAGAAAAAGGAAAATTGGTCTAATTGGTCCCAGCAGGTGCTTCCCTGGTCAGGGGTCAGTGCACAGCTCAGCACCTATGTGAACATCTCCATTGGGGTCCCTGAGGCCCACCCTGGCTGTCAGACCCACTCTCTTCAGATCCTGGAGATTTTTACCTTAAATTCACATTGAGCCTTTATTCCCTTTTCTTCTCAAACTAATTCTCCTTGACAGGCAAGTCATTAGAGAAAGTGACAAACCTTCAAGTCTTGTGGCTTGGCTAAGAACAACTGAGAAACCAGGACAGCAAGAGGCAGCAGAGAATACAGGCCAGTGGGCCTGGGTAAGGCCAGGTATCGGGGGAGGGTCCAGACCTCAGAACCTTGGGGGCCCCTGCCAACATAAGGGTCCCTCTAAAAAGCCCATGCACCTGCACAGTAGAGAAGCCATTCAGTTTATCCTTATCAGAGTCCATCAGAGCAAGGAGAGTGGCAGGACTCAAGCCTGATAGGGCGAGGCACAGAGAGCTCTGGCTGAACCCACACGAGCCGTCTGGAGAAGCAGGAAGAGCTGCATAGAATATGGGAGGTGCATTTAGGACGGGAGGAGAGCGCAGCAGGGGGCCAGAGGGAAATCAGCCAGGTGAGACAGCTTCTGCCTGGCTCCCTCTCAAGATACCCATCCCTGGAACCAAACCACCATATTGTGAGGAAACCCAAGCCACATGGGGAGGCAACAGGTAGGTATTCCAGCCAACAGTTAAGGTCCCAGATGACAGCCAGCATCAACCACCAGGCCCTTAAATGAACAAACCTTTAGATGATTCCAGCCCCAGCCTTTGAGTCATCCTGTCTGGTGACAAGTGAAACAGGGAAAAGCTGTCCCCACTGGGCCTATAAGCAAAATTAATGTTGTCATCATTGAAAGCCACTGTTTGGTTATGACACAGTACTGGGGAACCAGAACAATATATCTGATCAATCTCAACCTTGTCCCTCTTCCAAATTCCCATCTGGGCAAAGACGAAGTTTATCTTTTCTTTGTCTGAATGAAGGAGTTACGTAAGCAACTTAATAATGTACCCGAGATGACAGGGGAAATCCACTTTGAATTGAAACTGTCTCTAAGTACATCTATTATAACATTGTATTTGAATATAGAGAGGTAATATTCCAATCTCAGAATAAATGTATCAGTTCGTCTTATCCCTTATCCAGTAACTTTGAGACATTTGAGCACATTTAGTAGTCACTAGAGGTGCTTGAAAATGGTTCAAGAGTGTTTCTTTAAAAATGTTGGGTAATCAGCTGGCCTCCCCAGCAGGGCTCCAGTGACCAGGAACCAAATCTTGAATAAGTAAATCCCCGAACTTCCTGTATGGAGTTGCCCTGGCGAGAAGCACCTCTGTCACAAATCTATACCTGCAAGTCACACGTCTGGTCTTGTGACTTTCCATTTGGGAAAGTCTGTAACCACTCTGTTTTCTCTGTTCTCAACATCTCAACATGCACAGATCTCTCCCAAGAGTAAGGCAAACCTGCTTCTGTCACACCTTTATCTTCATCCCGTCACCTAGAGGAACTGACTTTCTCTTTGTGGTGCACCCGCCAAGGCCCAAAGGGACATTTATATCAACCTATAGTTTCTATTTTCACTGAAAGCCTCAGTAACTTGAGACCCCAGAAAGCCTGGACCTTAGGAGTAAAGAGTAAGAGCCACACCCTAGAACTAATTTCAAAACCAAAATAGGTCCACCCCAACAAAGACTATGACCAAGGCTCACAGAACCAAAAGCACTCACCAACAACGTAAGAGCCTGCCAGAACAAAACCCAACATTCTTTAAAGTAGGGTGACACAATACAGGATCCCTACACATACCTGCCAAACTTTCCAGCATACTACACAGAATTACTAGACACGTAAAGAAATAGAAAAATGTGACCCCGTACCAAGAAAAAAAGAAATTAACAGAAAAAATCCTGAGGTGGCCCGTTTGCTTGAATTAGCAAAAAAGATCTTTAAAGTAGCTATTATGAATATATTCAAAGACTGAAACAAAGGTTGGTCGTAATGAACAAAATATGAAGACTCTAGTAAAGAAATAGAAACTAAAAAAGAATCAAATTGATTCCAGAACTTAAAAGTGTATCTATCGGAAATAAATTCACTGAGTAGAAAATTGGATATGATGGAAGCAAAATTTAGTAAACTCGAAAATAGGTCACTAGAAGTTATTCCATCTGAAGGATAGAGTGAAAAATATTTTTAAAAAGTGAACAGAGATTTGGTGAACTATGGGACAAAATTCTGTGGTATAACCTATATGCAAATAGAGTTTCAGAGGGAGAGGATAAAGAGAATGAGGCTGAAGAAATAGTTGAAGACGTAATGCCTGAAATTTCCCAAATTTGATGAAAAACATTAATTTTCAGATGCAAGAATTTCAGAAAACCTCAAGCAGGATAAATACCAAGAAACCCATACTTAGGAAAACTATAATCAAACCGCTAAAAAACAAAGAAAAAGAAGATCTTGAAAGCAGACAGAGGAAAAAAAAGACACATTACACAGAGGGAAACGACAGTAAGAATGGCAGCTGACTTCTCAACAGAAATGGTGGTGGCCAGAAGTCAAGGGAGCAACATCTTTAAAGTGCCGGGCGGGGGTGGGAGGAAAGGATGAACTGTGGACTCACAAGTCTATATCAAGTGAAAACATCTTTCAAAAAGGAGAATGAGATACATACATTTGCATATAGATGAAATCCAAGAGAATTCATCTCCAGCAAAGCAGCATGACAAGAAATGCTTCCAGAAGTTCCTCGGGATGAAGAGGATATAATGCCATATGGAATTCAGACCTACAGGAAGGAATAAAGAGCATAGGAAAGGGCAAAAACGGGTAAATAGAAAAGAACGTGCTGCACAAAGGGTCAGCTGTCCAATGGCCTGAGCTGCAATTCCAGTTTGAGCACTAGTCATGTGACCTTGGGCACTTACTTAAAATAAACCTCAGTTTCCCCATCTGTAAAATGGGACTAATTTCAGGACTAAACCTACAGAGCTGCAGGAGGATGAAGTGACATACTGATGTAACGGGCGCGATGGGGCGCCTGGTGCTGCTGTAAAGTCTTCACCTGAACGACTCTGTCAGTCGCCCCCACACCCTTGGGTGGCAGCTGTTCTTCCATTTCAAAGAGAGCGATTAGAGCTCAGTCAGGCAGCTAGAAGTGGGAGAGCGGGTCTCAAACCCAGACACAACACCGTCTCAGACGCACACGCCGGCTCCAGTGTACGTACGCCAGTGGTTCCTAATCGTGGTTCTGCCATGAGAAGTCCCTTTGACATCTGGTGAAGCCTAAGGACCCCTTCTCAGAATAGTATTTTTAAACGCATAAAATGAAATATGAAAAATTACAACCGTAAGCAACGATATTGAATACCCGTTCTTAAAATGTTTTTGAAAGATCAAGATATTACAATATACGTGCTTCTTTATTAATGCATTAACTAAAGCGTAGGCGCTGTTTTAATAACCGACATAATTTCTAGGTAACGAGGAGCATCAAGAATATTTTGAGATATCTGCAACAACTTTAATGGAGTGGAGAACTAGCCGTCGATGCCACTGTGGTGTGTGATTCCATTCATAAGGGAAGGAAATGCTAAATTTCAGTAGAAGTTTACTGAAACCACAAATGTAAACTTGCCTGGTGCAAACGCCGGACTTCCTGGAATCTTTCCAGAGACCCCAGCAGGGCCCTGAACGCCAGGTTAGGGACCTCAGCCAGGCTGGTCTTTATGGCTTATCAATAAATGTTAGCTCCTATTATTTGGGACACAGATGCCCTTTGAACATCTGTTGAAACCTGCTGACTCACCCCTCAGGGGAAAATAAACGCCCGTCCACGCACGTGGACACAACCTTTTCACGCAACTACAGGTGGTTCCGGGACCCCAGGAGGCCCCCCTTGGACTGGAGATTAAGAAGCCCTCCTTCCTAAACAGATGTCAGAGTCCTTATCCATTCAGCAAGTTCCTTCAAGAGGGAAATTATCATGATATGCCCAAGAATACACAGTCCTTTGAAAGAAAAAGAAAAAACAGTGAGCAAAATCGACCATTCAGGGACAGAAAGAAAACACCTTTCTTAGCCAACGAAGTCAGCAGGCGGTTTCAACCCATTGGATGCCGTTTACAAGTGATTACTTAATGGAATCCAGTTGGAGACCAGACACGGGGGAGGCCCACGGAGGGCGGGGGGAGGAGGGGAAATATCACGAGATGCTAATTACTAATAACGGCCCCAACCAGGGACCCAACCACAAGTCAATTCATTTTAAAAGCTATATAATAATGTTTAGGATAAGGAATTAATTTTTATAGCCACTGGAGCAGTTGAACTTCCACTGTAACACAGATTTATTACAAAGTAAATTTTCCCCGCAAGTGGTTACTGTAGAGACACACACAGCAGAAGGCACTCCTTGAGCAGACCCCACGCAGGCTATGCTGGAAAGTAAGCGTGGGTGTTTGAGGGGCTGCCACCCCACTCCCACACCGTGCTCTACACATGACACATGGCTGCCCCTCAGTCTCGTCACCCCACTTCCAGGGCAGGTGAGGGGCATCCTGGGCAAGGACATCTCCTTGCTTCCCACCGAGGAGACCAAGGGCACCTTGCTGGCCTCCGACCTCTGGGCACGGCTTCTCCCGCTGCCTGGTTTGGTCCCTGGAAGAGGAGCAGTGGGACAGGCAGGGAGCGAGTGACACGGAGCCCACAGCGCCAGGGTCCCACTTTCAGCCTTGTGCTCTCAGCCCAAGGAGTTTCGCGCTCAGGGAATAAACTTCAGTCTGCCCTTTGCTGACACAACTCCCTGCCTTTTTGGATGAGCCATTGTCCCATGGGATAGGCGTGGAAACCTGGGGTGCTCAAGCGGGTCAGGCTTCCCCATCTTCCTTCCAGGGCGGCCAAGCCAGAGCTTAGGTGGGACCCAGGCAAGGCTTGGTATGGGCGCCCCCTCCCCTGTCTGGCTCTCCCTCCGCCCTCCCTATAACCAGAGCTGAGCATCAGTCACCAGAGCGGCGTTTAGAAACAGCATCCCGGGTCCCTCCTCGTTGCTCCCTTCAGCAGGCGGGCGTGAGGCCTGGGAATCTGCGTGTTAAGGCACCTCTTCGGGTCCTGCTCAGCTGTCGGAGCCTCTGCAAGAAGCCCTCCTGTGCTGGCGGATCTCAGAGCAGCGGTTTACACCGTGCACATCCTAGTGCAGGCTCAAGTGACCTGCTTCCTCCCCTAAGTAACCGGCTTTCAGCCCTAAGGAACCGAACAGGAAGCCGCAGGCACCTGGGAACAGGGAGAGGGTGCTGAGCACATAGCTGGGTGTCAGGGACTTCTGTGCTTCTGAAACCTCAAGGTCCCTTCCTTCCGAAAGCCCCAGGTGCTTAGGGCAGAGCTGCCGGGCGCTGACTCCCGTCCAGACCCTGACGGGGCAGCAGTGAGCGATGGCGAACCCAGACCCAAATACAGAGGGGCCGGACGAAGCCGGCCAGGGAGGGACTGCAAGCTTTCCACCAGGAATCCAATTACACTAAAAACGACAGGCGGATTACATGTAAATTTGACCCACAACGTGGATCCTTTTGATACAGCATTTCCTTGACCCCCTCCAAGGAGCTCAGATCACCTCCTTGGCATCTGGGGCCCATTGTCTTGGCTTCTTGTCTTTAGGGAGAATATGGATGGAAAAGCACCCAGAACCTGTGAAGCAGAGACCCCGGGAAAGTCAAGCCCTGGCCCACTCTCCCTGGGACTTGGACTCTCATCCTCTGAGCCACTCTGGCCTTTCACTTCCCAAGGGTTAGCCCAGAGAGAATGGCCAGTGCAAAGGCCCTGAGGCAGCACAGCACACATGTTCAAGGAACACATGCAGGCCCGAGTGGCTCAGGAAAGAATCTGGGACTGGTTTATGCAAGGCCTCAGAGGCCAAGATAAAGATTTTGCACTTTTTTTCTGAGACGGAAGTCAGGGGGGGTTTTGAGCAGAGGACTCACATGATCTGACTCAGCTGTAAAAGGCTCATCCCGGCTTGTCTGTGCCAAGTAGGCGTCGGAGGGAGGGGGGTGGGAGAAAGAAGGGGGCCAGGTAAGGGACTATTAAAATGATTTCAGCAAGGAGTGATGGTGGCATGGAGCAGAGTGCTAGCCGTGGAGTGAGAAGTGGTGTGACTGGTCATAATGTGAAGGTGAAGCCTGCAGGATTGCTGAGGGGTTAGATGTGGCTGTGAGGAAAGGATGGGAGGAGCCAAGGAGGGACTGCGCCACTGTGACCGGCACTGCTATTTCCCGAAGCAGGACAGACGGGAGGCACAGGTCTGGGAGCAGGAAGGTCAAGCTTGGCGTTGGCCACGTTGAGTTTGAAATCTCTATCGGGCATCCAGGGGGAGATGTTTGGGAGATGGATACCCAAGCCTGGAGTTGAGGACAGAAGAGATGGAAATACAGGAGGCATCAGCACAGGTGGTACCCAAAGCCGTGGAGGAGCTGTGAGTGCCAGGTACCCGCTGAGAAGTCCAAGAGCTGCCGTGGAACCTCCGATGTTCATAGCCAACATGAAGAGGATCCAGCAAGGAGACTGAAACGGACGGTGAGGGAGGAAAACCCAGGGAATGTGTTGTCCTGCAAGTCAGCCCAAGAAGCTGCTTTCAGGACAGAGAAAAACCATCTTCGGCTTATTCATTCACCCAACAGAAAGGATCGATGGTGCCAAGAAGCACTGGGAAGAAGTGAGTGAGTGAGATTTTCCTCCTCCTCCGAGAGAAAGACGTAAGCTCCCCAGCAGAAGGACGATGCCTCTCTCCAGCCTTCCGACAAGAGGATTCAGGCCTCAAGCCTTCCTAGAAAAAAAGAAAAGAGAGCAAGCCGGGACAGTAACCCGGAGGCCAGCACGGATCTCCTTCCACCGCAGGGAAGCGGGGATGGGAAAGAGATTCAGATCCTGGAGCCGGTGGTGTCTGTCCTGCTAGGCCAGGTTGAGACCACAGACTCCTTTCTTCTAGCTTCCTAGCGCCAGAGCACATCGCCTTCAGCCCTCGTGCAGCAGGCAGCTTCTACCTGGGCCCCAATGATGTCCGCCTTGTGGTATTGACGCTCTCGTGTGATCTCCTTCCCTCGAGTGTGGGCTGGACCAGGACCTGCTTCCCACAAACAGAATGTGGCAAAAACCACAGGGTGTCACTTCCAAGAAGAGGCTACAAAAAGACTCTGGTTCCCAAGTTGCTCGCTCTCTCACTTGCTCGCTCTGATAAAGCCAGTGGCCACACTGTCAGCCTCCCATATGAAAAGGTCCACCTGGCAAGGAACTGACGAAGCTACGGGCCAGCAGTGAGGAACTAAGACCCTCAGTCCAACAGCCGGAGAAGACCCGAACCCTGCCAACAGCCACGTGAGTGAGCTGGGTTGTGCTTCCCCAGGCAAGCCTGGAGGTGAGACCTCAGCCCCGGCCGAGACCTCAACTGCAGCCTCACCGGAGACCAGAGGACCCAGACCAGCTAGCTGTGCCTGGATCCCCGGCCCACAGATATGAGATAATGTCTGTTGATTGAAGACACTAAGTTTTGGGGTAACCGGTTACACAGCAATAGGTAACTAACGCGCCATGTGAAAAGCACATTCAAACAAAAATTCATACTATTACCCTGTTTGCCCCTAGTGACCTACAAGAAAGACGCTCGGAAAAACAGCCTGTTGGGGTGTTGGTTTTCCCAGAGAACGGGATTCGCTCGGGTATGGTTCCTGATTTGGGTACCTGGAAGCAGAGGGCTGAGTGACCAGACCCTGAGGCAGATCCCTGTGGGGTGGGGTCTGGGACTCTCCACGGGAAGGCACATTGCAGGCGGGTGTCACACACACCCTGGGAGTGCCGTGACATCTCCAGCTGTGAGGCTCGGTGTTTCCAAATCATCTAGGTCTCTGATCTCGCTCTCTCCCATCCACCCCTCTAGCCATCCGTCCCAGAGATCTTACTAGATGATTGAGCTGGGGGTTTTTCCCTTTTTTTTAAAGGTTTGGTAAAATATATATAACATAATATTTATCATTTTAGCCATTTTTAAGAGTAAAATTCAATGGCATTAAATACATTCACAATGTTGTGTTACCATCACTGCTCTCTATACCCAAAACTTTCTCATCGTCCCCAATGAAAACTCTGTCCCCATTAAACGCCAACTCCCCACCCCACCCCCAGCCCCTGGTAACTCCATTCTACTCTCCGTCTCTATGAATTTGCCTCTTCTAGGTACCTCATATAAGTGAAATAATATAATATTTGTCCTTCTGTGTTTGGCTCAATTCACTTAGCATAATGTTTTCAAGGTCCATCTGTGTTGTACACGTGCCAAAATTTCATTCCTTTTTATAGCTGAATAACACTCCATTGTATGGGTAAAGGTCACATTTTGTTTATCCTTCATCTATTGATGGATTCTTGGGTTGTTCGGGCCTTTTGGCTATTGTGAGTAACGCTGCTATGAACACGGTGTACAAGTATCCGCTCAAGTCCCTGCTTTCAGTTCTCTTGGATGTAGACCCAGGAACGGAAGTGCTGGATCCCATGGTAATTCTGTATTTAACCTGCTGAGAAACCACCAAACTGTTTCCCACAGCGGCTGCACCATTTTACATTCCCACCAGCAACGTGCAAGGGTTCCAGTTTCTCCACATCCCCTCTACCACTCGTCATTTTCTGTTTTTTAAATAATAAGCCATCTTAGGGGCCGGCCTGGTGGCCGAGTGATTAAGTTCGCACGCTCTCCTTCGGTGGCCCAGGGTTTCACCAGTTCGGATCCTGGGTGCGGACCCAGCACTGCTCATCAGGCCACGCTGAGGTGGTGTCCCATATGTCACAAGTGGAAGGACCTACAACTAAAATATACAAGTATGCACTCGGATGCTTTGGGGAGAGGAAGAAGAAGAAAAGAAGATTGACAACAGATGTTAGCTCAGGTGCCAATCTTTTAAAAAAAAAAGCCTTCTTAGTAGGTGTGAATTGCCATCACATTTTCATTTTGATTTGCATTTCCCTAATGACTAATGGGGTTGGTGACCTGGGTTTCACTGTGATCTTTGAGAATATTTGAAGAAGCTCTCAGAGGCCCTCGGAGACACCTGGCTGGTGTGACGGTTGGGGAGGGACTCTCTCCCAGGCCCCCAAGATGCTGTCAGGTGAGCCCACCAGAGGGCACTGGGCCGGCCACTCCCAGCCCAGCCCGCTGCCTGGCCAGCCTCTCTAGCCTGCCCTGGGGCTGGACCGCCCCTCAGATATGCTCGCCCAGCTATACCTCCCAAACTCCCCCAGGAGGCCTCAGCTGCACTCCCGCAGGCCCAAACTGGCTTGAATTTACACTCTAATTTGAGTGCTTTTCTCTGTTACCTGAAAAAGTTTAGTTAAGGAGAAGTAAAACTTGGGAGTTTTTTTCCTGCCTTCTTTTGCTATTAGAGAAAAGAGGTTTTTTCTCTTTTCTTTGAATTTGGATTCCCCGGTTCCTCTTACTCAGCTTGAGAAGCCCAGGTAATGAGAACTAATAGCAGCTTACCCGTGCCCCCCACACCCTCCAGCTCAGCCAGCACGCTGCAAAGTAGGGGGCGTTCCCTCCGGGGCGCAGTGTGCAACCTCAGCCATCTAAGCACATGAGGAGACTCCCTGTTCCAAGGTGTCCCGTAGAAAGGCTTTCTTAACGCAAGCAGGCATCCCGGACCTCCTTGGTGAGGAGATTTGGACCAAACCTTCTCTTAAAGCAAAGTTTCCTGACATCTATATCAATAGGGCCTCCCTGGATCTATGACCCCATTGTTAAATGGCTTCAGGTCCCAAAATTTCCAGTGTGGAATTCTGGAGAAGAGCATCAGACAATACATGAGATATAAAAACCACACGCCTGCGCTGGGCCACGTCCTGAACTGCTGGGCCTCTCTCTCCCAATCTGTAGGATGCGCACGGTAAGACCTGTCTGGATTCTTTCATTCCTCTGATAAGCACTGAGGAGGTGGCTGTGCTGGACCTCGGGGGCCGCAGAGGATAACGGACCTGCTCCCCAGCCCTCAGGAGCTCCAGAGTCTACAGTGTCAGGAAAGGGCCCGGCCACAAACCTAAGGACGTAAAATCTCGAGAGTTTGGAAATCTGAAGGAAGGCACGGGCGTCTCTGGTTGTGAGCATCCTCACAGCAGCCTCCGTGAGCAGAGGAGGGAAGTGGTGAGGACCGACTGAGACTGCGCGATTCTGCAAGACCTGGAGGTAGGGCTCGGCGCCCGCTGCTGCCCAGGCCCCAGGAGCAGTCACACTGGGGCGTGGCACACAGTGACCACAGGGATCCTCTGTCCTCAGCAAGGCCCTATCAGCAAGTGGGTCACAGATATGAAAAGGCACAGGTGGTAGGGCATGGACATCTTCTAGGGCCCACAACTGACTGCTCCCTGGGGTTTCAAAAGTCGTCAAACTATTGTACGACGGCTGTTGGGGGCGGGGGGCGGGGAATAGAGTCATTCCTGTATCAAATTCTACCTTTCATTGGAATAACTTATCTATTATTGGAATAGCTTCATCCCCATTAGTAGCTAAAACTGAGAGCGATGTGACATTATCATAAAGATAAATACATAATTACAGCAGAGGGTAGGTTTAAAAGCACACACAACTATTTATCCAACTGACTGGAAACACACCAGGCAACCACTCCACTCTGACAGGTGAACAGAGTCAAAATTGCTTTTTAAACATGTATTTAAACATTGACCTGTTGTGTAAATACCTTAAAAAAAAAAAAAAAAAAACAAGCACGCTTTAAGAAAACATTGTTGAGGGGGAGTGTGTTGGGCAGCGGGCTTGGAGCATGGAAACATCTCGGCACCTCCCAGCTCACACGTTCCTAAAGCATTTCCCCTCCTGTAAGAGCAGATGTTCTTAGGGACCTGGGATGTATCTTTAGAAATACATTTTGGGTTTACTTTTTATGGGCTGCCATAACAAAGTACCACAGACCAGGGGCGCTTAAACAGCAGAAATTGATTTTCTCACAATTCCAGAGGCCGCAGGACAGGGACCAAGTGTTGGCAAGGTTGGTGCCATCTGAGGCCTCTCTCCTTGACTCGTAGATGCCACCTTCTCCCGGCGTCCTCACACAGCCTCCCCTCTATGTGTGTCTGTGTCTAATCTCCCCTTTCTATAAGGACATCAGTCCTACTGGATTAGGGCCCACGGTAATGACCTCATTTAACTTTAAGTACCTCTTTGAAGACCAAATGCAGTCCTATCCTGAGGTCCTGGGGGTTACGACTTTAATATATGAATTGGGGTGGGGGTGGGGGGGACACAAGTCAGCCCATAACACATTCCTTCTGCAAACACACGCTGCCCGGGGAGGGATGGGTTTCCTGAGAACCTGAGTCTGTCACAGTTCCAAGAGCTCTCCTGGAAGGACACCTGGTCCTAGCCACTGGCTCTATCTTTAAGGATAAATATGCCAGAGCGTGATTTTAAAATAATAATAAATAAAACACCTCAAAGGCAGAGAGAACATTCCAGAAAGTTCCAGACATGAAGGACTGTCCTGATAAGAGAAAGGAGCAGGTGGCTTTCAGAGTCAGCCTCAGATGCCCTACGAGGTGGCCAGGGCATAGGGGGAGAGGACAGCCCCGCCCAGAGCCTGGAAAGGAGGAGGTTGGCACCCACCACTGCTGCCTGCTCCCGCCAACCCTCCCCCTCTGCGGACTCATGCGCAGCCATCCTCAGCTCTTGGGGGCCGAGAGCAGCAGTACCTCTTCCCCAGGGGGACGGAGGCAGGGGGCCAGTGCCTATCTGACACGTGTCAGGTCAAATCGCCAGCTCTCCTGCAAACGTCTTCCTCATCTGTCGTCCTCGCCTCCAGCCGTGCCATGCCAGCGATGGACAGAGAGACAGACAGCTCCTCTAACGATGCCGGGCAGGTAGCCCCCAACAGCGCAGCCCTCCCCACTCTCCAAGGGCCCGAGGAATAGTCACCACCAAGGGCATGGTCCCTGGGGCCCTCATCCCCGCTTCAGAGCAAAGCTCGGCTAAAAGTGGGTGCATCTGCGTGGCAGAATCCAGGCATGGCTGGGAGGGGGTGGTGACCCTCACCTTCCTGTCCAGCTTATCCTTTCCAGGCAGAGGAGAGGAAAAGAGGGACCTATTTTCCAGGGGACTGTGTCACTGCAGCATCTCTGAACTGGTGGCAGTGGCCCCTGCCTGTGTGTACAGCCCACACCCCTGTTTTACTTGTTATTGCCGTGGTGTTTATTTCATTTGTTATCATCACTGCCACTTGGGCATCTCGAGCTTTGCACCAAGACGGAGAGTGGACACACACATTCCAGCCCCCTGCAAGCCCTCTGCCCACTCCCAGAATTCTCCCTGCTATTGTAGGAGCTGGCATTCCAGAAGGTTCCTCAGCTGGCTGCATGCAGATGCACACTGCTCCTGGCCTGGATTGGGCAGCCTAGAGGGGCGCCCAGGGGGCCATACCTGCAGCTGCTACCGCACAGTGGACTAACCTTCCTTCCCAACACGGTTGCTCTGCCCCTGTCCTCTCTCTCCCTCAGTGCCAACCCCTCCAAGCTGCGGAAGGAGGGAGCAGAGAGGCAAAGGGGCAGAGGAAGGGAAAAAGTAGCAGCGCCTGGTGTAACAGCTCCCAGTCATCAAGTGTGGCTGTGTGCACAGCAGACGCAGGAAGGAGGGGCGCCAGCCCTGAGCATCCAAGAAGGTTTCAGATGCTTCCCACCCTGCCTGGAAGAACAAGAGAGAGATGTCATCCCCCGGCCGGCCATGGCTGGACTGAGTGCCTTCACGGGCAGGCAACTCCGAGGCCGGGGAGCTACCCCAAAAAGCTCTGCAGAAAGGAAGAAGTTAAAAAGCAGAGAGAGAGAGAGATTGGGGAAGAGGGAGAAATCCTCTCCAGCCATATTGGACCACAGAGAGGAGCAGACAAAGGCTGGCCCTGGGTTGCCCCCCTCCCTCCTTCTCCCCTCTCCACCCCAGGGCACTTTGCCTTGCCTCTCCAGTGACCACGGGCATGCTGCCCGGCCACTGCCACTCTGGGTGGCCCCCCCCCCCCATCTTTTTGTCCTTCACTTTCCAAAATAGCTGTCCTTTGTTGTAAAGTGGGGACAAGGACCCCAGGACCAGGCACAGGACAAGAGGGTCTTCTGTATGGAGGACCAGCAAGGGAGAGGCTTGGTTGAAACAAAGCCTTTGGCCCCTTGGGTTTCCCCCAAGACGGCTACACCACCACGTGCATCATACAGGCTCCGAGCAAAGAGGCAGAGAGGACTGATGCTCCAGCGCCCAGATGCTGCCTCTGGGCACACAGATGGGATTCGGGTCCAGAAACAGGCGGCGGCAGCATCATCCTCAACAGCCCAGCCCCCACCACGCGGGTCTTCTAACCAGTTCACTCCCCTCCAATCAAAGAGCAAAATCTATGCCCGCCCTGAAGGTGCCATCTCTCCTCTTCCTGTTTTCTGTAGCGTGATTGGCAGGGAGGAGCCCTCTGGCTGCAGTGGGATGCAGAGGCTGGTTAAACATAACGGTACAGGGAGGGAAGAGCAGCGTGCAGTGCCCACGCTGGCCATTCTGCGGGGCAGCCCAACCCTCAGATCAGGTCCACCCAGAACCGCTGCGACTCTGCCACGCCCAGTAGTGCAGCCTCCCGTGCAGGCAGCCGTGGCAGCAACAGCGGCTTGCTCCAACTGCCCAATGCTGAATACATTCCCAAGGAGATCCCCAAGGTGGCCCCAGCTTGGATCCCCACCCCAGGAAGGAGATTGGGGTGTTCCTGGGCATGGGGGGACGCATCGTGGCAAACATCCCCAAGCCCTAAAATGGGGGATTTGCTTCCGGAAGCGAGACAGTATTATCGTGGGGGCTCATTACACTCGCTCCCGGACCAGAAAGCCGGAGCCTATTCCTGCTCTCTTGGTAGGATTTTCTTTTAATCCTTGTATATTACAAGAACATGAATTAAGCTCTGATGAATGCGATATTAATTACATGAAGATCCACGTGGGAGACGGGAGGGGCGTGTGCAGGGAGAGGTTGCGCAATGCAAAAAGCGGGGAGGAGGGAGCTGTACAGACGTGCTTCCCCCTGCTCCTCCCTCCAGCGGGTGGAGGCGCGCAGGGGGCTCGCCCACAGAGGCCTGCCTGCAGGCAGCGGAGCGGCCCTGCAACATTTAAAGCCTCTGGCGCCGTTGCGACCAGGAGAGTGGGGGCTGGGGACTGCATCAACGCGGAGGGAGGCGGGAGGAGGACCCTGGCACAGGCGCCATCTTCGCTCACCCCGGGCACGGATTTCAGATCCATTTCACACATTCCAACTCGGCGGCCGGCGGCGCTCAGCCCCGCGCCCTGCAAGGTTGCCGAGGGCTTGATGAGGCCAGGAGCGCCGCCTGGGTTCGTTCTGCCCATAAAATCGAGCCTGAGCGTTACAAGAAGAGTCCTCGTCAGCTAGAGGCCGAGTGCTCTCTTCCAAAATATTTTCCAGGAGCCGCTTTAAACTCCGTCTCCGACTCTGAGTCCCTGGGGTGGAGACCACTGCCGCAGAAACCGGGCAAAACGAAAATAACCCTTCTGAGGAGAAATTAGACTGAACTTGAAAATCGGGAGGGAGACCCTTTTGTCTGAGCTTCGAGCCACTTGGGTGTCAGCACCGCTTCCCAGGTGGCTCCTGGGTACCGCCAACCCCCGTGCGCGTCCAGCTTGAATGGGACAAGCAGGATGCCCAGCACCTCCACCTCCAGGATGGGAGACCTGCCCCCAGGGAGCCGAGGAGACCCTCGGGTGTCCCGCTGGGCAGGATCTGGGCCCAACGGGGAGAGAACTGGCGGGCTCAGTGAAGTGAGCCGGGGGTCAGGTCCAGAGGTCCCCGAAGGCCAGAGCTGTGGGGCAGGCAGCAGGGTTCAGGTCCATCTGAACTGGTCCACCTGGAAGGCTGGACCCAGCCTGGAGGCAGGCGAGGCAACAAGGGGGCACGCCATGAGTCAAGGGAGGGGACTGAACATCGGAAGGGAAAGCCAGCAGCAAGAATGGATCTTGACCTGGCCACAGAGGCTTGGAGCTCGAAGGGGCTGTTGCCCTAGGGCCACAACCTCACTCCCTGGGACAAGCCTGTGGCTGCAGGGGAAGTCACAGAGTCACCAGGCTGTGGCAGGGAAGTAAGAGGGAGGAGCAGAGCACACAGGTTCCTATAACGCCCCCTCCTCCTCTGTCAGAAGTGCTGTCATCGTTGTCTCTCCTGGTATGAACACTGGTCAGAATCCTGGAGTCTAACATCGCGCTTAGCTGCAAGAGCCGCCATTTGTTCAGGAGGAATCCTGCTATAGGGCAGATGTTTGTGCTCTCACCAAATTCGTATGCTGAAATCCCAAGGTGATGTATGTGGAGGTGAGGCCTTTGGGAGGCGGTCAGATGGTGAGGGTGGAGCCCTCCATGAATGGGATTAGTGCCCTTATACGAGAGGCCCCAGAGAGCTCGCCCAGCCTCACTGTGAGGACACAGCGAGAAGACGCCAGCCGTGAACCAGGAAACGGCTCTCACCAGACGCCAAGTCTGCCGGCATCTTCATCTTGGACTTCCAGCCTCCAGACTTTGAGAAATAAATGCCTGTTGTTTGTAAGCCGCACAGCCTGTGGTGTTTTTGTTAAAGCAGCCCAAATGGGCTAAGACACATTCCTTCTGCCAGATCTAGCCAAGGTTTAAATGTCTTGAAGCACCATCCATAACATGTCAGACGTTTCATGAATATTCAAAAGCCGTTTCCCTCACTTCACCTGGCCTGGGGACCGGGAGAAATTGGAGACGGGTTTGGAGCTAAAGCAGATCCTGCTATTCTCTCCAAAGACCAGAGGGGAATTTTTCTCCACGCTTGTGCTAGACATCTCCGCGGCGTTCAGCGGCCGCCACTTTGTGTCCGGGGAGCTAGAAGGCTAAACGCCACGTTTCCCGGACTGCTTTGCTTTTGTAGGGTACCAGATGTGAGTTAGGGTCTGCCAACAGATGGACTTGCACAATATTTGGAAGCTGAAGAGACAGAAGTCCTGACTCTGTCCTGCAGTGATGGCGGCTCATGAGGCGTTTCCCGTCTCCTATTCCACTGGTCTTGTGTCCTGCCCCGTGGGTTGAAGCAGTGGGGATGTCAGCGGTCATGGTAGGACCTCTCAGTCGTAGCTGCAGTGCCACAACTGTGAAGCTAGTGGTGCACACCAATTTCTACTGTTCCAGCCTTCCATTGATCCTATAAGCACCTACTTTCCCATATTAAATCCCTTTTGGCTTGAAACACGTAGAGTGGTTTCCAACTTTAAAGAGACAGCTTCCAACGTTTCATCACTAAGTATAGTGCTTACTGTCAGTTTTTGGTAGACTACCATTATTATTAGATTAATTTCTCTTATTATTATTCATATGAGGCCATTGAATTTTATCATATACCTTTCTATATCTGTTAAGATTATCTGGTCATACGGTTTTTAAACCTTAATCTGTTGGAGGTACTTCTGGGCTATGGCAGTACAAAGAGATCAGTTCATTCTCTCCACAAAAAATAAGTATTCAGGTGGACAAAATTGTCAAAAATCAGCCTTTTGGGGGCACTGGGAGATGACGAGAGGCAGACCACAAACGGAGACCCTCTTGTTCCTGGGAAGCTGCTAGAGCTTCAGGTAAGAATAGCAAGGGTCTGTGGTCTTCTCGCCTGGGGATGCTCCTGTCCTCCCTGAGCGAGGTCAGCAGGACAGTTATAGCTGGCGAGGGGTGGGAATTGATTAGGGACAAGGGGAAAACCCTCCCGTCTTGTAAGCTCAAGGTTGCATTCTGAGCTGGGGCAAGCAGCCAACCAGCCAGAAGTTTACCAGAGAGATCCTGGAAATGAGAGAGCACAAGGAGGGTTCAATTAAGTTGTCCACAAATTCCTGGCTGGCTGGGGAACTATGTGCATGCGTGAGGGAGACCTGAGAGAGCCCAGTGTAAAGCACAAGCCGGGGGGCTTGGCTTTGAATGAGCTCCCAAACCCGCACACAGATAGAGCAGGGAGGGAAGAGGCTCAGGGCTCAGGGGGTTTGAGCACAAACTGTCCAGATCATTGGCTGGCCGTTAAGCAAAGCAGACCCTGAAGAAGGCAGGCTGAGAAATAAGGAATCTGAGCAGAAACATCAGCAGCCACACACCACAGGAAGAACAGATTCCACAGGCAAGTGGAGGAAAAAAAAAACCTCGGAAAAATAAACAGAATCCAGACTTACTGTACTATGTTATTTAAAATGTCCAGTTTTGACCAAAAATTAGGAGACTTGCACATAAACAGGGAAGTGTGAGCCATACCCAGGAAAATAAAGCAGTCAACAGAAATTAGCTCCGTGTCCTGATGTTGGATTTAGCAAAGACTTCAAGGCAGCTGTTATAAATCTGTTCGAAGAACTAAAGGACTTGGAAATTGTTAGAATGACAAATTGTACGTTATGTATATTTTACCACTATTTAAAAAATAAGGATGGGAAAAAAGAACTAAAGGAGACTATGTTCCAAGAATTAAGGAAAACATGATGACAATGACTCAACAGATAGGGAACCTCAATAGAGAAATAAGAACCATAATTCTAGAGATTAAAGGTAAGTTAACTGAAGTGAAAACTTCACAAGATGGGCTCAACAGCAGATTTGAGACAGTAGAAGAAACACTCCAATAACTCAACGATAGACCAAGCAAAGAACAGAAAGAAAAAGCTATTGAAGAACAGTGAATAGAGCTTCAGAAACTTTTAAGATGCCATCAAGAAACTTGACATCATATGATGGGAGTCCCAGAGAGAAAGGACATAAAGGGCAGAAAAAATATTTGAAGAAATTACATCTGAAAACTTCCCAAATTTGACTTAAAAATATACATTAAGCTACATGTTCAAGAAGTTCAACAAACTGCGAATAGGATACACGCAAAGTGACCCACACTGAGACACAGCAGAGTTGAACTACTGAAAAGCCAAATGCAATGAGAAAAATCTTGAAAGTAGCAAAAGAAAAATGGCTCATGGCCTACAGGGGAATAACAGTATGTTTAAAAATATCCTTCTCATCGGAAACAATGGAGGCCGGAGGCAGCAGATTGATATATTCAAAGCGCTGAAAGGAAAACATCTGTCAACCAAGGATTTTATATTCAGTGAAGCTGTCCTTCAAAAAAGAAGGCAAAATAAACAAAGCTGCAAAAATTCGTTGATAGCAGAACTTCCCTGTAAGAAATATTAAAGGAAGCCCTTTAGACTAAACGGCTTCTCAACCTAAGCATTATTGACATTTGGTGCCCTCGGGCAATTCTTTATTGAGGGCTGTGTTTTAGATAGGAGAATATTTAGCAGCATCTCTGGCCTCTGCCCACTAGATGCCAGTAGCATCTCAGTGTCCCCACCCTCCCTCACCTATTCCTTCCCACGAGAACCCCAATAAAGGCTCTAGGCTATGCTCTGCCCCCTTCCCCTCTTTGCTTTCTGACCAGCCCTGCTCCCTCCCCATGTGGCTCTGTGTGGTACGCTATGCCTCCTGTCGTTGGGGACCTGTGAGTATAAACTTCTTCCTTCATGACAGTCACTTCTGTGTCTATGTATCTTACCATACCTGATTAAAACAAACCCTGAGAACAAATTTTAACACAATCAACAACTGGGATCTTGCCAATTAGCCTACTGGACGTCAAAATGGATTTTTATTGGTAAAACTAGTGGCTTGTTAATTAGCCTTGTTAATGAGAAATGGGCTCTCACTAGTGAATTTAAAGTTATTCAAGATATATAAACTGGCTGACATTGTTTAAGTCTCTTCCCATCCTATGTGGTCCAGCCAGGCCTGTCATCTGTAGCCTTAGAAACAGCACCGGAAGCCGTCCCTAATGGGTCCTGAGTGCAGCAGTGGGCTTCAGAGGATTTCTGATGGCTTGATCCCACCCCTAGAGTGCTTGTCTAGGAGTTCATGCATGGTGTAGTTGGAGCAACTAAAAGACAGACCCTGGGAGTTCATCAGGTTTACAGACTATGTTGTCTGAACTGTTTTGTGCCTGTTGTTAGCGCACTTTTGTTTAATGAATATCTGCCCATGTGGGAGACTATTGGAAGTCTGCGCTCATTGTGACCTGCAGGGTAGTTGTGAGGGAGTGGCCAGCCCTCACCATGTCAGACTTCTTTTGTGGCTCCCACTATCCACCAAAAAGAACCCAAGAGTGGTGATGACCACATTAGCTGAGTTAGGTCAACCCGCAAGGAAAGGGACTGCCGAGGACCCAGCAAGGCGAATTTTAAATGACCACATTGAAGTACATCATAGTGATATTTTGAATTGCAGAGAAACAGTCTTAAGAGCTTCAGAGAGATAAAGAGAGCTCATGCAAAGGGGAGGAATGGCATGAACTTGACAACAGCAGTTGTCAAGGACAAGGAGACGAGGGAACGATGACTTCAAGGTCTCGAGAGAAGTGATTTTCGACTAGAACCCCATATCCATCAAAGTAAAGATAGAACAAAGACATTTTCAGTCAAAGTCTTGAGAGATTGATCTCTCATGCACCATTTTTCAGGAAGCCACTGGATCTAGGAGACAGGCACTCTAACACAATGGGGAGGAAAGAAAATCCACGTTGATGGACAAGAGCTGTGTAGCAGGCTTAGGGAGCAACCCACGCAGAGGGGAGCCGGAGCTCAGCGTACAGTGGGGGGATATCTACAGGCAGCGCCGGGAGACTGAGAAAACGTCTGCTGTAACTAATCACGTGGAAAATAGAATGAACGCGATTTTACTATTTTCTTAGAGAATTTAGGAAGAAATTGTGACTATGACCTAGGAAATCATCTAATTAAATAATAATAACTCTAAGAAGTTGTTATTAACTCTAAGATAAGTATTAATTCTAAGAAGAATGAAAAGTTATACAAGAAAGGAAATGTAATCATTAATAACAATACTTCAGGGGCAAAAATTAAATGTTTTTTTTCCTAAGTCCCTTTCACATAACCGCAATAATGTAAACACTAAATAATGATCTAACCCAAAATTGTGACATAATTGTGTTAGAAGGATGGGAAGAGGGGAAGGAGTGAGGTAGGGAAACAGAGTACCAGGGGTAAATCTTCATCCTCCATAATGGGAAGTCAAAAATAACGTCAGGAATTGGTATAGGAGTAAGTTATGGAGGTTTGTACCAACAAAAGAAAAAACATATGTGTATATGTTTGAGAAAGGAATCTTAGAGGTGAAGTGGGAAGGTGTCTTGTCCATTCAGGCTAGTATAACAAAATACCACAGACCAAGTTGCTTATAAGCAATGGAAATGTATTTCTCGCAGTTCTGGAGGCTGGAAGTCCAAGATGAAGGCGCTGGTAGATTCAGTGTCTGGTGAGAGCCCGGTTCCTAGACGGCGGACTCCCCACAGTCCTCAGATGGCAGAAGGGGCCTCTTCTCTAAGAGCACTGATCCCATTCCTGAGGCATCCGCCCTCATGACCTAACCACCTTCCAAAGGCCTCACCTCCTAATTCCATCACCTTGGGCGTTGGGATTTCAACATGTGAATTTGGGGGCAACACAAACATTTAGTTCGTTGCAGATGAAAGGGACGTGAAACTGATGGTTTTTGTTACTTTCCTTTTAATATTATTTGACCTTTAAAACTATGCACGTGCATTAGTGTAATTGAAAAAATAATATTTAAAACGTATAGATTTTAATGCTCTTAAACATACAGTTAAATACGGAAAGAATTTATAACAGGTACATACCTTAAAAATATCTAAAGAATATGAGAGCAGGGTAAAAATATGATCTGTAGAAGAAAATCCAAGAAAACGCAAAAATTAGAGAGGCAAAAACAAGATGACAGCATTAAGACAAATACATCTGGTATAACAATAAAAGTAAATGATTGAAGTTGCCTTATTAAAAAACAAACATGCAGGTATGTTATATGCTGTTTACAACCAGCACGTCCAAAACAAAAGAGAAATCAAACATTAAAGAGAGATTAAAAATTAAAACAGCAGATAAATGCAAACAAAGGGAAGCAGACATGGAAATGTTATTATTAGGCATCATAGAACCAAAAGCAAAAGATATCAAAATAACCAGTTATTTTATATTGATAAAAGGCAGACTTCAGGCCGGTCCGGTGGTGCAGCGGGTAAGTTCACACATTCCGCTTCGGTGGCCCGGGGTTCACCGGTTCAGATCCCGGGTGCGGACATGGCACTGTTTGGCAAGCCTTGTTTGGCAGGCGTCCCACATATAAAGTAGAGGAAGGTGGGCACGGATGTTAGCTCAGGGCCAGCCTTCTTCAGCAAAAAGAGGAGGATTGGCGGTAGTTAGCTCAGGGCTAATTTTCCTCAAAAAAAAAAAAAAAGGCAGACTCCACAGTAAAAACATAACATAATTTGTCACACTGCAAATTAACATAGGATCAAAATATATAAACGAAAAATTATCTAATGCAAAGAAAATTAACAGAATTACATTTGTAGCCGTAGACTCTAACAATCGACTTGATAGTCAAGTGGACAAAAAATAGACAAAGTATTTTAATAATATAATTCATAAGGTTAAATAAATTTCTACCCATGTCTGCAAGTAGATAAAGAGATAAGTCATGATTGTCAACCTCCAAGATGACCCCTGTGTATTCCCACATGGTACTGAGGTTGTTCTGTGTAACCAGAACGATGGTATGCCACTTCCAAGATTAGCTTATAAAAGACATCACAGCTTCTGTTTGGGTCATGTTCTTTCTCTTTCCTTGGGGTCACTCATTCTTGGGAAGACAGTTGAGTTGTAAAGAGAGGCCCACACGGCAGGGAACCTGTGTGGCTTCTGCCAACAGCCACATGAATGAGCCATCTTGGAAGTAAATCCTCTGGCTCCAATCAAGCTTTCAGATGACAGCAGCCCCAGTCAGCACCTTGTCACCTCAGGAGAGACTCTGAGCCAGAACCTTCCAGCTAAGCCGCTCCTGAACTCCTGACCCACAGAAGCTGTGAGATAATAAACCTGTTGTTTTAAGCTGCTGTGTTTTGGAGTAATCTGTTATTCGGCAATAGATAACTAATACATAGATAGATACGTGGGTAGAAAGACAGACTTTAAACGTGTGTCCTATGACCATAATATGCCCTCTTTTCAAATCAATGGAACAATTGCCAAATGGATTATACATTGGATCACAGAGTGAATCTTTCCAACCGCTTTCTTTTCTGTCCACAAACAGGTAAAATCTGATAAAGAATATCTTACCTAATCAAAAAATGAAAATTACTGGGCAGAACCTCAGATGCAGGCCTTATGGTCTGCCTAAGAGTCAAAACCATAAAATCTGGCTCTGATGTCTGGTAGTTAGTGTACAGATCTATTCCTTTATTAAAGGTATTTATTATTTAAAAGATATGTGGCTTGACTTCACATTACTGCTGACATAGCCTCAATATTTTGAATACAGAAAATCCTTTATCTCTTTCCTTTCTTGCTGCATTCAGGTTTTCCCACCCAGGACGCAACCAAGAGATGATTATTTTTACCTTTGTCTGACAGTATCCATGTGCCAGGCGCTGCGTTTGCTAGCTGAAGCAAGCAATAAATACTTAACGACACATGTGATCCAGACACCAAGCTCTCGCCTAGCAAGCAGGAAGGTATGCTCTGTTCCACAGACATAGCTAAATCCAGGAGTACTGTGCAGCCAGACGTGTAGTAAAATTCAGCAAATATTGTCTGGCTGTATGAATTCTGAACCATTACATATCTACTGCACTTAGGTTGCTGGCCTCAATAATAAGAATAAAAGGTTTATATGAGCAACAATTTTTTAAATTACTCTCACCAATAAAAGACATTTTGAGGTCCTCTGAATAAACCAAAACAACACACCTGCAAATCTGAACCCTGCCTGTTTTCTACCTGGCTCCATAAAGCAGGGAGGGCACAGGATACATTTCTAACCACAATTTTTTAAAAAATGAAAATCAGAAATTAATAGTCAAGTGTAAACAAAAGCCTAAAAGAAACACCCAAAGGTTTGCAAATAGTAAAACTATCTCTTAAATAATGACTGAGTTGAAAAGGAGGTCAAAACCTATTACAGATTATTTAGAAAACACTGGGATACAGCTAACGCTGACTACAGAAGTGAATTCAAAGCTTTAAGTATTCTTATTAAGGAAAAAAGAAATAACAAGAAAGTATGTCAACTAGTTTTAAAATAAAATAAGATAGCAGAATTAAATCCAAACGTGTCAGTACTCACAAGTAATATGAATGGACTAAAATCCTCTTTTAAAAGACAGAGATTCAGATGTTTTGCTTGTTTTGTTAGTTAGTTTTTATTGAGACAAAATTTACCTGCAGTGAAATGCACAGATCATAAATGTAAAATTCGGTGAGTTTTGATAATTATATAAACCCATGTAACCAAAAATCCAATTAATTATTTCCATCACCCCAGAGAATCCTCATGCCCCTTTCTGTGAATCCCTTTCTCCCCATAGGTGACTGGAGTTCTGATTTTCATCCCTGTAGATTAGCTTAGCCTCTTCTTGAATCTTGTTTGAATGGAATCAAACATATACATCCCTGGTGATAGCTTTTCTTATTCAGCATAAAGTTTTTAAGAATTACACGTTGCTACATGTATCCACAGTTCACTTTTTTGTGTCACCTATTTTTTTTTACATTTTTGTGAATCTGGTTTTTTTTTACCCATTTTATTTATCTATTTTAACTTATTTTTTATTTTACTGAGGTCATATTGGTTTATATCATTGTATAATTTCAGGTGTACATTATTATATATCAGTTTCTGTATAGACTGCATCGTGCTCACCACCAATATTCTAGTTTTTATCTGTCACTATACACAAGTGTCCCTTTACCCCTTTCACCCATCTCCCACCCCCTTCCCCTCTGGTAACCACTAATCTGTTCTCTTCATCCATGTGTTTGTTTATCTTTCACATATGAGTAAAATCGTATGGTGTTTTGCCTTTGTCTGTCTTATTTTTCTTAACATAATACCCTCAAGGTCCATGCATGTTGTTGCAAATAGGATGACTTTGTCTTTTTTTATGGCTGAGTAGTATTCCATTGTGTATATATACTACATCTTCTTTATTCATTCATCAGTTGATGGGCACTTGGGTTGCTTCCATGTCTTGGCTATTGTGAATAATGCTGCAATGAACATAGCAGTGCATAGATCTCTTTGTACTGCTGATTTCATGTTCTTTGGATAAATACCCAGTAGTGGGATAGCTGGATCCTATGGTATTTCTATCTTTAATTTTTTGAGAAATCTCCATAATGTTTTCCATAGTGGCTGCACCAGTTGGCATTCCCACCAGCAGTGTATGAGAGATCCTTTCTCTCCACATCCTCTCCAATACTTGTTATTTCTCGTCTTGTTAATTATAACCATTCTGACAGGTGTGAGGTGATATCTCATTGTAGTTTTGACATGCATTTCCCTAATAATTAGTGACATTGAACATCTTTTCATGTGTCTGTTGGCCATCTGTATATTTTCTCTGGAAAAATGTCTGTTCGTATCCTCTGCCCATTTTTTGATCAGGTTATTTGTCTTTTTGTTGTTGAGTTGTATGAGTTCTTTATATATTTTGGAGATTAACCCCTTGTCTTATATGGTTTACAAATATGTTCTCCCAGTTGTTGGGTTGTCTTTTCATTTTTTTCACAATTTCCTTTGCCTTGAAGAAGCTTTTTAGTCTGATGTAGCCCCACTTGTTCATTTTTTTTCTTTGATTTCCTTTCCTGGATATGGTATTTGAAAAGATGCTGCTGAGACTGATGTCAAAGAATGTACTACCTATGGTTTCTTCTAGGAGTTTTATGGTTTCAGGTCTTACATTCAAGTCTTCAATCCATTTTGAGTTAGTTTTTGTGTATGGTGTAAGATAATGGTCTACTTTCATTCATTTGCACATGGCTGTCCAGTTTGCCTCATACCATTTATTGAAGAGACTTTCCTTCCTCCATTGTATGTCCTTGGCTACTCTACAAAGATTAGCTGTCCGTAGATGTGTGGTTTTATTTCTGGGCTCTCAATTTGGTTCCATTGATCTGTGTGTCTGTTTTTGTTCCAGTACCATCTATTTTGATTACTGTAGCTTTGTAGCATATTTTGAAGTCGGAGATTGTGATGCCTCCAGTTTTGTTCTTTTTTCTCAGGATTGTTTTGCCTATTTGGGGTCTTTTGTTTTTCCATATAAATTTTGAGATTCTTTGTTCTATTTCCACGAAGAATGTCTTTTGGATTCGATTGGAATTCTGATTGGCATTGAATCTGTAGATTGCTTTAGGTAATATGGACATTTTAACTATGTTTATTCTTTCAATCTGTGAGCATGGAATATCTTTCCATTTCTTTATGTCATCATCAATTTCTATCAATAATGTCCATAGCTTTCAGTGTATAAGTCTTTCACCTCCTTGGTTAAATTTATTCCTAGAGATTTTATTCTTTTTGTTAAAATTACAAATGGGATTGTGTTCTTGACTTCTCTTTTTGCTAGCTTGTTATTAGTGTATAGAAATGCAACTGATTTTTGTAAGTTAATTTTGTACCCTGAAACTTTGTGGTAGTTTTTGGTTATTTCTGATAGCTTTCTGGTGGATTCTTTAGGGTTTTCTGTATATAGAATCATGTTGTCCCCGTAGAGTGAGAGTTTTACTTCTTTCTTTCCAATTTGGATCCCTTTTATTCCTTTTTCTTGCCTAATTGCTCTGGCCAAAACCTCCAGTACTATGTTGAATAAGAGTGGTGAGAGTGGGCACCCTTGTCTTGTTCCTGTTCTCAAAGGGATGGCTTTCAGTTTTTCACTAAGTATGATGTTGGCTGTGGGTTTGCCATATATGGCCTTTATTATGTTGAGCTACTTTCCTTCTATACCCATTTTATTCAGAATTTTTGTCATAAATGGATGTTGGATCTTGTCAAATACTTTCTCTGCTTCTATTGAGATGATCATGGGATTTTTATTCCTCATTTTGTTAATGTGGTTAATCACATTGATTGACTTGTGGATATTGAACCAACCCTGTATTCCTGGTATAAACCCCACTTGAGCATGGTGTATGATCCTTTTAATATATTGCTGTATTTGATTTACCAATATTTGGTTGAGGATTTTTGCATCTATGTTCATCAGTGATATTGACCTGTAATTTTCCTTCTTTGTGTTGTCCTTGTCTGGTTTTGGTATCAGGGTAATGTTGACCTCATAGAATGAGTTAGGAAGATTTCCGTCTTCTTCAATTTTTTGGAAGAGTTCATGAAGGATAGGCATTAAGTCTTTTAATGTTTGATAGAATTCACCAGGAAAGCCATCTGGTCCTGGACTTTTATTTTTGGGGGAGATTTTTGATTACTGTTTCATTCTCCTTACTGGTGACTTGTCAATTCACATTCTCTATTTGATCTTGATTCAGTTTTGGAAGGTTGTATGATTCTAAGAATTTATCCATTTCTTCCAGATTATCCAATTAGTTAGCATATAGCCTTTCATAGTAGTCTCATAATCTTTTGTATTTCTGAGGTGTCTGTTGTAATTTCTCCCTTTCATTTCTGATTTTATTTGAGCCTTCTCTCTTTTTTTCTTGGTGAGTCTAGCAAAAGGTTTGTCAATTTTTTTATCTTTTCAAAAAACCAGCTCTTCGTTTCATTGATTGTTTCTACTGTTTTTTTAGTCTCTGTTTCATTTATTTCCACTCTGATTTTTATTATTTCCTTCTTTCTTCTGATTTGGGGTTTTGTTTGTTCTTCTTTTTTCTAGCTTCTTTAGGTGCACTGTTAGGTTGTTTATTTGAGATTTTTCTCGTTTGTTGAGGTGGGCCTTTATTGCTATAAACTTCCCTCTTAGAACCATTTGTGCTGTATCCCATAAATTTTGGCATGTCATATTTTCATTTTCATTTGTCTCCAGATATTTCTTGATTTCTACTTTGATTTATTCATTGACCCAATCATTGTTCAGCAGCATTTTCTTTAATCTCCACCTACTTGTGGCTTTTCTGATGCTCTTCCTATGGTTGATTTCTAGTTTCATATCATTGTGATCAGAAAAAATACTTAGCATTATTTCAATCTTAAATTTATTGAGAATTGTTTTGTGGCCCAACATGTGACCTATTCTGGAGAATGTTCCATGGGCATTTGAAAAGAATGTGTATTCTGCAGTTCTTGGATGGAATGTTCTGTATATATCTACTAAGTCCATCTGGTCTAATGTGTCATTTAAGGCCAGTGTTTCCTTGTTGATCTTCTGTTTGAATGATCTATCCATTGGTGTAAGTAGAGTGTTAAAGTCCTCTACTATTATTGTGTTGCTATTTCTCCTCTTATGTCTGTTAATAGTTGCTTTATATATTTGGGTGCTCCTATGTTGGGTGCATAGATATTTACAAGCATTATATCCTTCTGTTGGATTGTTCCCTTTATCATTATGTAGTGCCCATTTTTGTCTCTTGTTACAGTCTTGTTTTAAAGTCTATTTTGTCTGATATAAGTATTGCTACCCCAGCTTTCTTTTCATTGCCATTTGCATGAAGTATCTTTTTTCCATCCCTTCACTTTCAGTCTGTGAGTGTCTTTAGGTCTGAAGTGTGTCTCTTCTGTGCAGCATATATATGGTTCTTGCTTTTTTATCCAATCAGCCATCCTATGTCTTTTGACTGGAGCATGTAGCCCATTGACATTTAAAGTAGCTATTGATAAGTATGTACTTATTGCCATTTTGTTACTTTTTTCTGGGTGTTTTAGTAGTTCTTCTCTGTTCCTTTCTTCTTCTCTTGCTCTCTTATGAGATTCATAAATAATAACCTACATATAGGGGCTGGCCCGGTGGTGCAGCGGTTAAGTTCCCACGTCCCACTTCTCAGCAGCCTGGGGATCGCCAGTTCGGATCCCGGGTGCAGACATGGCACCACTTGGCAAAAGCTATGCTGTAGTAGGCATCCCACGTATAAAGTAGAGGAAGATGGGCATGGATGTTAGCTCAGGGCCAGTCTTCCTCAGGAAAAAGAGGAGGATTGGCAGTAGTTAGCTCAGGACTAATCTTCCTCAAAAAAAAATAATAATAACCTACGTATATAGCAACCTATATTAAGTTGATGGTCTCTTAAGTTTGACCTCTTGCAAAAAGCTCTACTCTTTAATTCCTCTCCTCTCACATTTTATGTTTTTGATATCATATTTAACCTCTTTTTTTGTGCTTGTGTAACCATGGAAATACATAATTTTAGTACTTTTGTCTTTGACTAGCATATTACTTCATAGGTGGTTGATCTGATACCTTTACTGTATATTTGCCTTTACCAGAGATTTCATTATTTTTCGTTTTTGATAATTTTCTTATCCCTTTATGTGGTCTTTTATTTTCCACTTAAATAAGACCCTTTAGCCTTTCTTGTAAGGCTGGTTTATTGGTGATAAACTCCTTTAGTTTTTGCTTGTCTGGAAAACTCTTTATCTCTCCTTCCCTTCTGAATGGTAACCTTGTTTGATAGAGTATTCTTGATTGTAGATTTTTTCCTTTCAGCACTTTGAGCATATCATGTCACTCCCTTCTAGCCTGTAAGGTTTCTGCTGAGAAGTCAGCTGATAGCCTTATGGAGTTTCCTTTGTGTGTAATTTGTTGCCTTTCTCTTGCAGCTTTTATGATTCTCTCTTTATCTTTAACTCTTGACATTTTAATTATCATGTGTTTTGTTGTGGGCCTCTTTGGGTTTTTCTTGTTTGGTGCTCTCTGTGCTTCCTGTACCTGGATGTCTGTCTCCTTCCTTAGGTTAGGAAAGTTTTCAGCTATTATTTCTTCAAATAGATTCTCTGTCACTTTGTCTCTCTCTTCTCCTTCTGGGACACCAATAATATGGATGTTAGTGCACCTGATGCTGTCCCAGAGGTCACATAGACTGTTGTTATTCTTTTTAATTCTTTCTTCTTTTATCTGTTCAGCTCGCATGATTTCCTCTAGTCTTTCCAGCTCACTGATCTGTTCTTTTGTGTCATCTACCCTGCTATGGAGTCCCTTTAGTGAATTTTTTTTTTTCCATTATTGCATTCTTCATTTCTTATTCGTTCTTTTTTTAAGAAAAAAAAACTTTTTTTTTAAAGATTGGCACCTGAGCTAACAACTGATGTCAATCTTCTTTTTTTTTATTATTCTCCCCAAAGCACCCCAGTACACTGTTGCATATTCTAGTTGTAGGTCCTTCTGATTGTGCTGTGTGGGACACTCAATGAGCAGTGCCATGTCCATGCCCAGGATCAGAACTGGCAAACTCTGGGCTGCTGAAGTGGAGCACGTGAATCCAACCACACAGCCATGGGGCCGGCCCCCTGATTTTTTTTTTATATTTGCCAGTTCTTTGTTGATGTTCTCACCAAAGTCATCCATTCTTCTCCCGAGATCAGTAAGCATCCTTGTGACTATTAGTTTGTACTCTTTATCAGGCAGATTGTTTATCTCTGTTTAATTTAGTTCTTTTTCTGAGGATTTATCCTTTTCCCTTATTTGGAACATATTCCTTTGTCTCCTCACTTTGCCTCTTTCTCTGTGCTTATATCTATATACTAGGTAGATCAGCTACATCTCTTGATCTTGGAGAGGTGGGCTTATGTAAGAGATACCTTAAGAGACTCAGCAGTGTGCTTTCTTCTTGTCATCAGTTCCAAATGTTCCAGAAGTGTACCCTGTGTGGGCTGTATGTGTCCTTATGTTGTGGCAGGGTTGCTTTTGCTGCAGGTGCATGGGGAGACCAGGTTGTCCCCCTGGCCAACTGGTTGTAATGCTCAGTTGCCTGTGTCTGGTATGGTCCCTTCAGTCACTTTATCAGGCATGGGGAGCCCCAGCACAGTTGGATGCAAAGTCTAATAGCACATTCCTGCTGCAGTTTTTCTGCTAAGTGAATAGGCCCCAGCATGGCTGGCTGCTAGGCTCAGGAGCTTACAAGTGCTGTAGGCCTCTGGCCTGCAAGGCTGTTGTCAGCTGTCTCAGGATTGCAGCTGAGTAGCACCGGCCCTAGGCACAGGAGTACCGAGTTGTTTCAGGCATTGGAAGGTGGGGCTGATCCACTATGTGGCTGTTAGAGAAGCACAAGTCTGCTGAAGCTGACAAGACCCACTGGCCTCAGGCTCACACATCCTATCCACACAGTCCTGCCCCATGTGCATGCCCCAATCCGCTAAAGTGGACCCACTCACCCCACTGCAGAGGCCCCATACACCTAGCCTATGTGGGCACACAAGTTGCCCTAGTTCTTGCTACTGGGTGGGGCCAGTCCCTAGGGCAGGCCGCCTGCCCTGGCTGAGCTGGATTAAATTGGTGCTCTAGTGCATGGGGAAGACCCTGGGCTAACAGGCCAGGAGAAGAGCTCCAATGGCGTCTGCCAGCATCTGTGTCAGCACACCTGTACTAGGTCACAATGATGGCTGCCGCCAATGTCTCAGTCCCTGGGGAGGTGGTCTCACCTCTGATCGAGATGCACCCAGAGCCTATCAAGTGTCTTTTTTCACCACAGGACTGCGCATCTTTTTTTCTGGTGATTTTAGGTTGCTTTCCAAAATGGGTGAATTTGTGCATGGGCCCTTTAAGAGCAGGCTTTTCTTTCCCCTTATGTCTGGTAGCTTTTCTGGGGGTATTCCCCACTGTAGTTAATAGCCAGCAAAGCCAGATATTATGACACTTGTCTCGGTTGTGCTGAGTCCAAAAGCTGCTTATTGTGGCAAAGCTCTTCCTGCTCAGATCCCCTGCTCCTTGAGGAAAACTTTTGTACCTTAAGATTTCTCCCAGTGCCGTGGCTAGAATGTGGCTTTTTCCTCTCCAGAAAAGAAATTCTGCCTCTTCCACCTCAGTTGGCACCATCCCTCGTTGAGGGGGTTCTTTTTATCCTTTTCAGTTCTCTCTTGGGGGTAATTGTTCCAAGAGTAGTTGTAAATTTGTTGTGTCCATGGGAGGAGGTGAGTTCAGAGTCCTCTTACGGCGCCATCTTCCCAGCAGTCCCTCTCTGTCGTTTAGATTGTAAATTTCTGTGAGTTCAGGATTGGTTTCTGGGACTTGTCATTTTCCTTCTGCTCTGAAGCATTACTGTACTTCTTCACAGAGTTTAATGAATTGATCCTTTGCCGCCACGTTTGTGGTAGTATGGGGTCGCAGATTCCACCTGCCACTGCTAGGGGAGCAGGAGCTGTGTTTTCTGATCCCGCCCCGTCTGCTGGAGTTGGGCCTGTAGGGCTCCTCTGAGTTTGTGTGCTGGCCGCAGCTGCTTGACAGGTCACACACATGCGCAGGTGGGGCCTCTGTGCTCCACTGGCGGGTTGCTCTGGTGTGGGAGCACTGCACGTGGCAGGGGACTGGCTGAGCTGGTGCGAGGGCTGAACCACACCACTCGGTGGGGAGCATTCCCACAGGCGGGGCTGCTGCGGCACAGTGGGCACTCCTGGGGGCCAGGATACAACTCCGAAAATGCTCACATGGGCCGGGCTGCCCCTGCCTCCTCCTGCAGTCGCACTGGCCACTGTGTGAGGACCCACGACCTAGATCACTTCCACTGGGGATCAGGAGACCTCCGCTCACCTAGTTTCAGTCCCTCCCGGGGATCCAGTCCCTGACCTTCAGGTGCACAGCTGCGTGGACCTCTCAGATGTCCTGTTGTGCTGTGTAGGGAACCCTCTGCTGGTTAATCCGTGTCTGTTAGTTGTAACTTAGAGGAGAGAAAGAGAACAACTCATTCCGCCATCGTGCTGACGTCACTCGCTCTCCGTAGTTCATTTTTTAATTACTGAGTAGTGTTCCATTGTATGAATCTATTAGAATTCTTCTGTTGATAAACATTTGACTTCTTTCCAGTTCATCTCTATTTTAAATACAGCTTCTATAAACATTTCAGCACAAGCCTTTGGTTAGACATACATTTTCGTTTCTCTCAGATAAATACCTAGAAACTGAGCTGCTGAGTCGTATAGCAGGCATACATTTAACTCCGTAAGAAACTGTCAGGAATGCATGAGAATTCTGCTTGTTCCACATCCTTCTCAATATTTGCGGTTGTTATAGCTTTGATCTTATTGGATGAGAAATGGTACCTCATTGTGGTTTTAACTTACATTTTGCTGATGACTAATGATGTTGAGCAGGTTCTCATGTGATTGTGGCCCATCCCTCTATCGTCTTTTTTGTAATATTTATTCAGTTCTTTTGCCCATTTTTAATGGGCTGTTTTTTGATGGGATTTTAATAATTCTTTCTATATTGTGGGTTCAAGCCCTTTGTCAGATATATGTTTTGCAGATTTTTTCTCCCAGTTGGTGACTTGCCTTTTCATTTTCTGCATGACATAGCATTAGACTATGCAAAGCAGATATAATTAGAAATTTTAAAAATTGACAAAATCATAATCACAGTGGGAGACTTCAACATACATCTCAGGAATGGACAGATGGAGCATACCAAAAATAAGTAAATACATAGAGAGTTTCAATAGCGACTTTAACCAACAGGAATGTCCCACAGCAGCCCCTCTGTTAGGCTTTGTAAATTCTCATTCTATGCAGAGGCTGCCCAGCCATCCAAGTATGGGCTACATAGTCGATCTCAATGTCAAAATACAATTATTTTCTTGCCCTTCAGTTTGGGAAATTATTCTTTAAGTGAGACCAGCAAGAGCAGTAAGAATGCAGGAAAATGAGCTCGCCTAGGAATGTAAATTGGTACAAGCTTTTGGAGGATTACTTGGCAGTCTATATCAAAATTATAAATGCATGCCCTGTGACACGGTTATTCCACTGTCCAGCACCTATGTCCCTGAAACATTTGCACGTGTGTGCAAATACATGTAGTCAAGGATGCTTTTGAAGGTAACATTGCTGGTAGCAACGCAAGTGGCCGTTTTTGCAGTCTGGTTCCAAGCAAGTCTCTCACCGTCTGTGGAGCTCCCCTGGAGAGCTCATCGACACTTCCCTCACACCAGCTTCCAGGGAAAAGGCAGCCTGCGCAGCGAGACTGGATTTACTATCTTTTAAAATGTTTTCCAAGTTGATCCCATCAGAACCACAAAAAGCACACAACACCCCCCAGTGCTTTCCACATCCGTCAGGACAGGTGTTTTCGCTCAGTCCTCTGTTTTCAGATCGGCGCCTTACTCTCTCCAGCTGATGGCCTCGAGGCTTGAGCTCCCTGGTCCGTCCTCCCTAGGGGGCAAACCTCCCATCTCTTGCTTGGACTCTGCTTCTCATGCACACTGTCAACTAATCCTCTGGTTTTTAGCTGCACCTCATACCCTGGACTTCACAAGTGTCTGATGCCTCTGACTCCTGCCTTTCCAGAGTCTGGGGAAGGGTTCCAGCTGCTTCTTGCTGGCTCTCCCCATCCCCACCCCTCACAGACATTTAGCTTCTAAGCTTCTCTGATCTCTGATCTGTGCTGTGTCAGTTACTACTCATTCATTTGCTTTTCAGCTTCCAAACTTTTGTTGACCTCTCTCGTCTGCTGTCTTCTCTTTCATTATCTTTGTTCTTTTGAATTTTTACCTTTTCATTTGCTTACTGTCACATAGAGGCGTTTGGGAACAAGGGGAGGTGAACTTGCCATGTTTAACCAATTGGTTAAATTTTTTAATGTCTATTTTTGTCGTTAATGTTTAGTTTTATTACACTGTAGTCAGGTGGGGTCAGTAGTGTTTCTTCTTTGGGGATTTTATGGAGGTTTTCTCTGTGGCATGATATATGATCAGCTTTTGTAACTGTCCACAGTCACTGGAAAAGAAAACACACCCACTATTCCCAGAGCAGAGTTTGACATGTACCTGTCAGCTCTCTCCTGTTAATTATGATATTTAGCATCTCTGCATCCTTACTCATTTTCAGTCTGAGAGGGGAGAGTCATGGTTCACTCTCCTGTATTTGCCCTTCTGTCTCCTTCTGGTTTTGCTTTGCCTGTCTCATGCTGCATTGTCGGGGTGTGGTATCTATCATCATAAGCTGCCCCCTTTGTTTCACTTAGTACTTCAGCCCTTGATTGAACTTTTTCTGATATTAGTATTATGACCTGATTTTTTGGTTTTGTTTGTTTATCTAGCATGTTTTGTTCCTTCTTCTATGTTTGTTGAATTGCTTTCTTATCTGTTCCTTATAAATATCATATAATCGAGTTTGTTTTCTGATCCAATTTTAGAGTCTTTTTCTTTTAACAGGGAGTTTATTTCCATTTACATTTATTGATGTAACTCAAATGTGCAGTCCTAACTATATTATTAATCATTAGCTTACTATTTTTAATGTTTCCTTTGTTTTCTATCTCTTACTGTATTATCTATAATTTTATGTGTATGTGTAAATATATTATATATGTATATAATAAATATATGTATAATATATCCACACATATTTTAAATCGATTAACATATAATTTTAATGTATAATATATTATTTTCTACATTTTCTAATATATTATTATTAATATATAAAATATATTTGTGTGTATATATATACATTTTTCTTTCTGATGACAGCATCACCATCCACCCAGGCACACAAATGAAAAATTCCTAAGTCATCCCTTGTTCCTCATCCGTCCGATCAATGGCTGATTTGTGACTCTTCTCCTCCCTACATCTCTCTCAAATCTCTCCTCTCCTCTTCAGTCTCTGCCTTGTGCCAGATTCTTGATGCTTCTCACCTGGATCGTGGCATATCCTCCCAGCTGGCTCCTTGCCTGCCCTCACCCCCATCGTTGCAGTCTTCGTGCAGCTGACAGAGTACACTTCCTACAACTGCACTGTCCAGTATGCTACACAATCTTATCTGAAATAAAATTAAATTTTAAATAAACGTTAAATCAAATTAAAAATTCAGTTCTCCAGATGCACAAACATGTTTCGAGTTCTTAACAGCCACATTCGACCCACGGCTACTGTCCCAGACGGCTCAGCTACAGAACATTCACCCCACTGCACAAAGTTCCTCTGGACAGCACTGTTCTAAATGCAAATCTAACCATGTCACTTCCCTTCAGAAAAGGCTTTAGGAGCTCCCCATGGCAAAACAGCCAAATTCCTCATCGTAGCCCTCAAAGCTTGTCACAGTGTGGTCCCTGGCTATAGTCCAACCCCGTCTCCTGCCAGTTTCCAGATCTTCTCTCCATTTCCATGCAGTTCCTTACTCTCCTTTGACCAACCTGTGCTGCTCCTGCCTCCCAGCCCTGACACTTGCCACTCCCTCGACTGAATGCAGCCCATTCCTGTGCTTTGTCCCTCTGACATCTTTCCCTCCTTCACAACCTGCTGGCACATCACTGCTTCTCGCACAGCCCTGTCTGATTTCCGCGCCGCCCTCGGTTCCCACGGCCTCTATGCCAACTCTGCTGCAGTTATGATGGTCGTCTGCCTTCCCCGCCAGATCACGAGCTGCTGAGAGAGGATGTCCTGTCTTTCATGACTTAGGGACCCGTAGGGAGGTTAGTGCTTGGCACACAGAGGTTCTCAATGAAAGCATTTCTTAAAGAAACAAGCAGGTGATCATATGAATGAAGACAGGGGAGCAAAAGTGGCCCTGGCATGTTCAGGGGGCAGTTAAGAGACTGGCTTCATTGCAGAACCTGGGAGGTGGGGAGACTATACATTTCAATGGGCTTCAGTTCACACCGATGATCAAACTAGGTGGACTCAGAGCTTTGAAGGCACGCACAATTGCAAAGAGTGAGTTCCATTTCCTTCAGGAGCTGCCAAACATTAAATTAGCCTTTGCAATCCCTGAGAAGCAGGACAAACACAATCCGCACACTTTTGTGTGCTCTGCAGCTGACGGCGGGTGGGGGACGGCAAATACCCACCTTTGGAGCATCAGAGAGAAAGCTATTAAAGCTGCATATTTTTAAAAGAGAGAGAGTACAAAGAAGAATTACGAGAAACTCTCTAAATTACAAGTGTGGGTTACAGTAATTGCTAAATTACAGAGCTCCAACTTTATTAGACACACCCTCGCTCGGCTTCCATCGTTTTCCAGGGCTGTCTTGAGCTGACAAAAGCTAAAAAGCTCTGGGGGAAGTCTGGCGGGGAGTTGAATAGGGCTAGTGGGAGCCCCACTTATGGGTGAGGCTGGGACGCAGAGATCTGGGCCAGGACCAAACGAGGTTCTGTTTTCTAACGGCAGACTCCCCGGGGAATAATGCAGCATGGCTGGGTTTGGAGGTAGAACTGGGATGGCAGCATGTCTCAAATAGAGGGAAGCAGCAGTGGTTTGTGCCAATTGATCTGGAGTCCTGAGAATTTTTCCAGGATCTTTGGAGGCATTAGATTCAGGCAGACAGTGCCCTTCATCAGGCTAATACCCATCATTATTTTCACCATTCCCGGCTGTGACATCTGAAGCTTCACGCATAGGTTCCCTCATCCTCTGAGAATTCCCACCCATCTCTGCACCCTGATGGTCTCCTGTCTAATAGCACTCATTCTCCATACCCCACGTTCACATCCTCACTGCCTCTCGACCACACCAGCTACACACAGGCAGGGGCCGCCCACCTTGTTCACATGGACACACATGAAGTTTTTCATGCTGTCCCCCTCTCTCCCAACCACTTAAGGAAAAGACTTGATCCTACTTTCAAAAGATTTGAAGTGACTGGCAAAGTGAATCTAGCTAAAGCTTCTTCAAAGCTGAGACCCAAGTCAACTGCGTGTTAGATCTACTCAGCCCCTCACATGAATGGCCTGATGGGGGAAGGGGCATGCCCTTTTTCTGGAGGAAATACATTTACTTTACACATTACTGGGGTTTTTAAGCACTACTTTTTTTTACACACGACATTTGGGGTAAATGAAAAATTATAAGGTGTGCAAAGAAGCAGGAAAATGTGACCCATTATCAGGAGAAAAATTGTCAGTAGAAATAGACCCACAGATGGCTGAGATGTCAGAATTATTAGACAAGGACTTTACATTAACCACGATCAGGACGTTAAAAGATCCAGCTGGAAAGGTAGACAGCGTGTGTGAACCAGGCTGGGCAACAGAAAGGGCAGCAGAAGGGGCTGCAGACAGCTCAGCTTCTCCTCTGCTCTCAGCTCTGCCCTCAGTCTTCTGGCTGGCTTCAATCCTTTTGACTCTAGGCCAGAGGCACAATATGTAGCCAAAGCAGGGCCATTTTCTTTATTTCATTTCAGGATGTTGATGATGATGGTGATGATGATGGTGATGATGATGGTGGTGATGATGGGGGTGATGATGGTGATGATGATGGTGCTGATAGTGGTGGTGATGGTGGCGATAATCATGGTAATGACAGTGTTGATAGTGATGATGATGATGATGATGATGTCTTAGTCTTCTTGGGTGGATATAACAAAATACCATAGATTGTGTGGCTTAAACAACAGAAATTTATTTCTTATAGTCCTGGAGGCTGAGGAGTCCAAGGTCGAAGTGCTGGAGGTTTGTTTCCTGGTAACAGCTGCCTTCTTGGCTGCTCCCCCTGTGTGCACATGGTCTTTCCTCAGTGCACAGGCATGGAGAGGGAGGGAGAGCTCTCTTATCTCTTCCTCTTCTTGTAAGGGCCCTACTCCCATCCTGAGGGCCCCATCCTCAGAACTTCAGCTAACCTAATCACCTCCCAAAGGTCCCAGCTCCAAATACCATCACACTAGAGGTCAGCCTTCAACATATGAACTTGAGGGCAGCACGCAAACATGCCGGCCATTACAGTGATGATGTTGACGGTGCTGGGTGATGACGGCTAACATCTCTGGAGTTGTTATTATTGACCAGACACCATTCTAGGTGCTTCACATGAACCAACTCATTTAATCACAACAGTCCTATGGGTTAGGTTCTGTTTTGCTATCATTTTACATTTGGGGAAACTGAGGCATGGACCTGGGTTAATTCACCCAGCTGGTAAGTGGAAGAACCAGCTCCCGAGAACACTGCCCTTTGATGAGCTTCGCAAATGAACACAGTCCAAGAACCTGCCAAACATTAAGGGGGAGGGGAGGGTATGCATTACCTAAGGAAATCAGCTTTTAAGAAAATAAGACGTAAAAAAACTCAGGGTGCCCGAGCTGAAATTCGCTGTCCTCCTCCTGCCTACTTGAGAGGTTGGCTCACAGAGGCCATAACTGCAGGAACTCTGCAGATGCTCAGGGTTCCTTCCTCTTTAACCGTCTTGCTGTGTATCCCTGGATGTCCCTGGTTTTCATTATCGGGTTTTGCAATGCTGGGTTTTCTAATTACGGCTGGCGTGTCAACAGAGGGTCATCTCATGACCAATCCCCATGCAGTTGCAACAGCAGCCTCTCTCCACCCTACCCCAAAGGTGCAGATAATCGCAGCACGTGCCATCCAGGCACAAACCCCAAATAGAAGGCCCAGCCCCTGGACATTGGGACCCTGTGCATTTCCCCACGTTGCGTGCTGCAGGGGCGTGCGTGTCCACTGGAGTTCTCACATATGTGCACACAAACACACACTCTCCACAATGAGACCACACGATGCCCAGCACGGGGCGATTTTATATGGCAGTGCTGTAGCCTGGCTCCTCCCAGAAGCGGGGGGGGGGGGGGGGGGGCGGGGGGTGACACAGGAAGAGCTGCCCCAGAGCAGCGCCCAGAGCGCCAGGCACCAGGCCTCCTCACCCACCACCGTGTGACCTGGAGCCTCAGTTTCCTCATCTGTGAAGTGGAGCCAGCAGCCCCTGATGGGCCGTCTTCAGAGGGACCACATGGGTGAGAAGTTTGTAAACCTTAAAGTGCGGGACAGAAGTCAGGACCTTCCCCTCCCCGCTGGGCTGCCGTGGGGAAGGGACTGGAGGTCCAGACAGGCCCCGAGAAGGAAGAGTGGAGAAGAGCAAAGCATGGGGGGCTGGAAGGGGGCCTGGTGGAGAGAGACCCCCCCAGTTTCTTCCACTCACAGGGGCAGGGACTGATTCCTTCCCTCCAGCGGGGGGAGGTGGTGGGGGCATGTGAAGAGCCAGAGGCACCGCCGAGCCCCTGTAACGAGCTGCCCCTGGGGGCTCATCTTGTTGCCAATCCTGGGGTTCCACAACCTGCCCGCAGCCGTGTCGGCACCCCCAGCTGCCAACCGGGAGACACTCCTGGTCCCAGCATCCCAGTCCCCCACAGTTGGGGCCCCTTGATGCTTCTCCAGAGCAGTAGTCTTGAGGGCCCAGTTTCCCTTCCCCTCAGCAGAGGCCCCTGAGATCCCCATGGCCCCTTCTCCAGCAGGACACCCTGGTACGCGCCATTTCCCCTTTGACATCCTGGGTTTTCAGGCTGGAGATGGAGGCCCCGCGGGAGGAGGCTGGGATCACAGCTTCCACTGAGGAGACTGCTGGGACAAAGGGTCCCCAACACAGGAGCCCAGACCTGCTCACGGGTCCAGGGTCCACTTGTCGTGACCAGCACCTGGAGGTGAACCTTGTCCAAGCCATCCCAGCCCCTAAGGAAGTGGCCTTCTCCTCAACACCCTGAAGTACATCCTACGATGTTTCCACGGGTCTGACAGGTTTGTGACCTCCTGGGGCTTCCACGCTAATGCAGGAATCCTGGGCCCGTGGTGAGCGCAGTCAGCCCAGTGTCCCTTAAAATTCATGTGCATCAGAACCTCAGAATGCTACCTTATTTGGAAATACAGTCGTTGCAGGTGTAATTAGTTAAGATGAGGTCATCTTGGATTAGGCTGGGCCCTAAATCAATGACAGGTGTCCTCATAAGAAGAGGAGAGGACACATACAGGGAAGACGGTTGCGTGACCACAGAGGCAGAGATTGGAGACACACGGCCACAAGCCAAGGAATGCCACCAGAAGCTGGAAGAGGTGAGGAAGGAGCCTGCCCTGGAGCCTTCAAGGGGTGGGGGTGGGGGTCTGGGAGAGGGCCAGGCAGGCGGGGTGCTGGGCCCTCGTCCCCTCCTCCGCCAGGCAGCTCACCTCCATTGTGCTTTTATAAGCAGGTTTGGGATACACTACATTTTAAAACTCAACATTAGATACAGCTCAGGGCAAGACTGACCCCCCACTTTCCTGGACATGGGGACTTTACAGTCGCACAAGGCACAACCAGCCAGCCCCCCGCCAGAAGGAACCAGCCACGCCGCATCCCAGACCTCCTCATGCCTCTTACCAGAACTCTCTGCTTCCCCAGAATGAATGCCCCAGCATAGGGTCGCCAGATAAAATATAGGATATCCAGTTAGAGTTGGACTTCAGATACACAATGAATAACTTTTTAGTAGAAATAAGCCCCATGCAACATTTGAGACCTCCTTACACTAAAGAAACCCCTGGGGACCTACCTGAGATGCACATTTAGCTGGGCGTCCTGCGAGCCCGGCCAGGAAGCACTGATTCACGCCTAATGCCCCCATGTCACCTCTCCTGCTCCCACGCTCTCCGGCTTTCCAGGCCCGGTGGCTTTGCCAGCCCTGCTCTCAGCAGCCTCTCCGCCACCCCTCAAGGCTTTGGGCTTCTTCTGACGCTGGGGCCAGGCCCCCTCCCGCTCCCACACCACAGCCCCCAAGCACAGACGCCAACTCCCCACCCCCCACTCCAGCACACACCTGGAGCCACATCCTCTGCCGTGAGACAGGCCTGTTCCTGGCCCAGTGGGGCTGAGACATGGACGTTCTTTTTTTTTCTAACATATATATTTTAATTGCGGTAAAATGTATATAAAATTGATCATTTTAGCCATTTTAAAACGTCCAGTTCAGTGGCATTAAGTACACTCAAGTTGTTGTGCAGCCATCACCACCATCCATCTCCAGAACTTTTCCTCTTCCCAGACTGCAGCTCTGTCCCCATCAAGCACTAACTCCTCTTGTCCCCCTCCCCCAGGCCCTGGCGACCACCATTCCAGCCAAGGACATTCTGAGGATGGCAAGAAGTCCTGGGCACGCCCAGCCAGGAGGGCAGCCAGGAAGAGGCTGGGACAGAAGCCACTTGTTGGGTACATCCCCAAGCCCCCTCGTGGGGTCCCTGATGGGATGCAGAGGCTGGGCAGAGTCCTGCTTCTGAGCAGTGCCCCCCTGGCCAGGCTGGCGAAGCTGCCCCTGGGGCTTCCTGAGTGCCCCGGCCCCAGACTCAGCTCCACCTGGGCCGTGTCCTTGGCGCCTCTCCCACACGCTCCCTCCACGTGGCCGTTTCCCGCAGGGGAATCCTATTTGTTCCTGAGTTGGGCTCTGATGAAGTTCTGATCGGGCAATGGAGAGGCCGTGGCAGTTCTCTACATGCCAGGACTGGCTCATCAGCAGGATGCTGGTGCTCCTGGAACCCGAGGAGGAGGTGGGAGGAGGTGGGGGAGGGGCAGGGGCAGGAGGGAGAGGAGGGCATTGTGGGTAACAGGCAGCAGCTCCCTGGCATGACAACTCTCCAAGTAATTAGTTTTTAAATCAGGCAGACGGTTCAAGACTCACTCTCGGCAGCTTTAATTATTTAGACTCTTTCTATTCTCATTGTTTATAGCCGTCCTCCTCTCTGAACAGGAAGGAGGATGTTTCCTCCACTGGGCTCCCGGCATTCATTCAGCTGCAAACTCTCTAAGGCCCGGTGGAATCTGCTGCTTCCCCGGGAAACGGCGGCTGGGACAGCTGGCCAGGGCTGTCTCTGAGAGCCACAGAGGGCTGGCCTGGAGGACTTTTGCCATCAGATGTCCCCAGACAAGCCCTGCGTTGCCTGTGGCCCAGCTGGGAGCACAGGCAGAGGGCACGGGGCAGAGCCGTGGGGCCTGGCGCTGGATGCAGGAGCCTGTGAACGGGGTATGGCAGGCCCCTGTGGGGCGCATGCAGCGCCTGTGCAGGTAGGGGCTCGGCTCAGGCTGGAACCAGCCCCTGCACGGCCCTTGCCAGCCTCTCCTGCACCCTCTCCCTGCCTCCCAGCCTCTCTCCATGCTCTCTCCTGGCTCGGGCCTTCACACAAAGGAAGGCCTTCCTGCTGCCCACCCCCAGACGGGCCGGATGCCCCCATTATATGACCCTGCAGCCCCCAAACATCTCGATCCACCACTTACCATGATGGACAACACACAACCATGGGGCTGTTTGTGCCTGCTGGTCTCTCTCCCAGTGCCGAGTGAAGGATAAATTGTGGCCCTCGTCCCCATGGGTGAGAGGAGCTCCCTGAGCGAGGCTCAGACAGTTAACTCCAGGCCCAGGGACACCCCGCGGACAGCAGGCCCATGAGTGACGCAGTGCAGTGTGCAGGGGCCATCGCATCCACTTTCATCTCTCTGGCCTCTACTGGGGTCCTCAATATGTGATCTTTAGGGGGTGACCTCCTGGGGTCTTTCACACGGGCCCAAATTCCAGAGGTGCCCAGCTGCCTATTTGAATCTACGTGAGGAAGAAGCTCAGAAATGAACATAATAGAGTCAAGCAATGGCCTTGTGCCTTGACCCCCAAGCTCTGCGAGACCGCATGGGAGGGTCCACGTGCAAGCCCTCACAAGGATGCTTTGCCCATCCACAAGCCAAAATGCAAACGCAGACACTAGAGCCTCGATGGAAAAGTGAGGCGAGGGAAGGAGGGGCGGACACCGTCCTGGAGGCCCCTCCTTCCTCTGGGTCTACACAGACCCTTCCAGCTGCGTTTCTGAGCAATTTCCAGTCGCTTCTTGCAACAGACACCTCTCTCTCACCTGCAAGGGGGCAGGGATGGCTGGCACCCCCACCAGGTCTCCAGGTGCAGCCCATTGACAAGGGCAAAAGCTTGGAAATCATCATTTAAGGAAATGAGATGCGGGTATATGACGGAGTATTGTACAGCTATTAAAACCCTCTTTCCCAAAAACACATAACAACATGGGTAAATTCTCATTGATAGAGAGTAAAAATTCAGGGTACAAAATGATATCACCACCTGAGATTAATTTTGGAAAAACAGGAACAATGAAAGTTTGCATATGCTTTTAATAACATCTCTAATTTCTTCACGTTAGCAGGTTGACCGGCAGCGGTGGACTCCAGAATGGGTGTCGTTAGGGTCGTTGTTTTTGCTTTTCTTTATTTTTCAAACTTTCTACAATGAGCAGGTATTGCTAATATTATCAAAGAAAAGCCAGAACAAATTTTACTTCCTGGAAAAGGCCAGGGCCCTGGGAGCAGGGCGGGATCTGCAGCCGGGGGATGGCAGCCTTCCTGGGACTCTCCAAGGGGAGACCGGCAGGTTTGGGCTCCTCACCGTGACGCTTTCATCAATGACTGACCCGTGTGCTGGCGTGGGGCCAGCGTCCCCCACACAGCTGGTTCTGGTTCCCTGGGCCTCCTGGACCCGCCCTGGGGCAGCGCCACATCTGGAAAGCATTCTAGCACCAAACGCAGGAAATGCATCTGGCCTGCACCGCGGGAGTCTGAGCCGGGAAGCCTCCCACTCTCCTTCCTCGGGATTGGGGGAGGCAGAAATCGGAGGGGAGGGGGAGAGAGGGCTCTGCTGGGCTCTCCTCTGCAGCCTGCACCCGGACTCCTGCCCGCACCAGGCAGCCTCACCTGGGCTCCCCGCTGGGGCAGAAAGGGGGCGGCCACCTTCTGGGGGTGGAGGCTGGGGACCCTTCGGGGTGGTACCTGAGACACAGGATGCTTCCAGATCCCTCAGCTGTGCACACTGGGGTCCGGCCCAGAATTCTGCTCAGCTTCCGCCCTGCCTTCCTGCATGCCCCCCATCTTCCGCCCACCAGCCCCTCCCAACCCCAAGTGCTCCCCAAAACCAAATCAAGCTAGATACAAAGCAACCCAGAGGGATCATCAAGAGAATGACAATTAGGCTACAGACACACCCCCCCACCCAGGGTTGGTGCTGGTGGGGAGGATGGCATCGGTTTTTCATTTGTTTGTGGTGTATTTTTTTTTCTGGCACTTTCCACATTGTCTATATTGTACGTGCTACTTTTATAGTCAAAAAGTAGTGTTTAAAAATGGGAGGGGGCACATCCATAAATACAGATCCAAACGGAGACCCCTCCTGAGTCAGCTGATTTCCACCTGGCTCCCCCCGCCCCGGCGTGGAACCTGCATGCCGTGGGTCCTCACCAGATGCAAAGACACACACAGGCAGCATCTGGGAAAGGAAGGCTCCTTGTTGCCTTGATCAGATTTTTCTGACTTGTTCAGACCCTCCGGCCCAGAGCAGGGAAGGCGCGGGCACAGGGCACCTGGTCTCCACAGCCCCCTCGGGACTCCCCACCCCCGGCAGGTGCTCAGAGCCTGCACGAGGCTGGGGCCCATCCTTGGGGCTTCCTGTTCATCCCCAGGATGTCTTGGCGACAGTCCGGCCTGGACCACGCAGCTCCTTTCGGAGCCCCTTGGGCCGGGGAGTAGCCAATGGACAAGGATGGGCGGCAGGGGGACAACGGGACAGCTTCAGTCTGCAGGAAGAGGAGGGCTCCAAGGTGGAGGATCTGTCAAGAGGTGTAGACGAGGGACCTGGCAAAGCCGTCAGCGGCTGCGCGGCCTCGAGTCGGCAGGGCTGACCCTCCCCTCCTCCCATGCCCATGGCAGACATCGGCAGTTGACGACACACCTCAGAATCTCAAAGTAGAGGCTCCAGGTGGCCAGTGCCCACTGACTCACTAGGAGACGAAATCCATTTGCCTTCTCCAAGATGAGCCAGAAGAGCCAGGGGAGGCCCAGGGCACTGAGACAGTCCTGAGGCCACCCTGCCTGTTGGTGGCAGAGCAAACCTTGAACCCAAATCTTTTGAGTCCCAACTCAGAGCTTTTCCACTTACCACTCTGCTGCCCGTGTTGTCCCCATGGCCCTGAGATGAAGGGAAGCCGGGGGTCATGGGGAGACCACTGCCCCTCCCCCACAGAATTCATGCCCCCTCAGATTCTCAGAATGTAGCCTTATTTGAAAATAGGGTCTTGGCAGATGTATTAGGGTAATCCAGATGAGGCCATCCCGGATGAGGGTGGGCCCGAAACCCAAGGAGAGTGCCTTACAGACAGGAAAGGAGACACAGAGAAGGCCACTTAAGGCAGAGATTGGAGTGATGCGGCCACTGAAGCTGGAAGAGGCCAAGGACTCTCCCCAGAGGCCGCCAGGGGGAGCGTGGCCCTGGCCACACCTTGCTCTTCGGTTTCTGACCTCCAGAACTGTGAGGTTCAGTTGCTATTGTATGATGCCGCCCAGCTTGCGGTACTTTGTTGCAATGGCCCCAGGACACCCCTGCACGCGGGAAAGGAACTGGTGAGACGCGTGCACAGCAAAGGACCCGGGACCAGACCCGCTCAGCCCCGCTCCCCAAGCTCTTGGTGGTGGGCAGAGAAAAGCTCGGACGGCGGTCTCTTGAATTCCAGTCTCCTTGGGGCCACGTTCTCTTGGAATATGTGAAGTTGGCATGAAACTATCAAATACTAACAAGTTCTTAGGGTTCAATACAACAGATTTAAATTTTAAGAAAAACTTATTTCCAAGAATACACTCACCGAAGCAGCTCACAGCGCCTCCCTGTGGAAACCCTTCAAAGCCACCTTCACTGAGCACAGGAAGACACGCGTTCGCACTTTATGTTAAAGATCTGAGCTAACATCCGTTGCCAATCTTCTTTTTTCTTCTTCTTCTTCTCACCAAAGCCCCCTAGTACATAGTTGTATATTCTAGTTGTGGGTCCTTCTAGTTGTGCTATGTGGGGCGCCGCCTCAGCATGGCCTGACAAGCGGCGCCATGTCCGCGCCCAGGATCAGAACGGGTGAAACCCTGAGCCGCTGAATTGGAGCGCGCAAACTTAACCACTGGGCCACGGGGCCGGCCCCTGCACTCACTTTTCAAGAGCCCCCACACACGAGTGTTTCTAGGTTTCAGAACCCTTTTATCCCCTCAAAGGGATCAGACAATTCCCCAGCAAGCACCCTGCCACCATCTTCACTCTCGTCCAAGCAAAACTGTTGCTTCCAGGGTCAGAAAAGAGAAAAAGCCCGGCTCTGGACGGAGCCTTCCAGGTTTGCATTTGCAACATTTATTTCAGGAAATACATTGTCAACACTTAGTTATTTATACAAAAAGAGACGAATTTCTCAGGAGGCACAGAGCGAAAGGCCACTGTGGAACAGATTCCGGCGAGACTAACAATTTTTCAAAATCCGGCTACAGGGAAGGAAAGCAAAGCCATCCCGGGTGGGCTGCTGCAGAGCCCCCGCAGCACGAGGCTGGCGGAGCGCGCCCCCCGAGAAGGCCGCCCCACGTCCCGGAACCCCCCCTCTGGAGATGGGCAAGTCCTTCAAATTCCTGGTTTTGGCAAAAACATGGCAAGTCGGCAAGAAAAGTGTTTCGCTAAGGGGTCCTGCCTCTCCTAGGTGGGGAGGGAGGAGACGCAAGGCAGGGACATCCGTGCACACACACATGCCAGCACACACCCGCGCACCCCAGGTCTGTCTGCGTCCCCTCCTCCCGCGGTTCTTCTCCTCGGCTGCAGGCAGCAAGCCTGGTGTCCGCAGATGGACGTGCACCTCACCCATGTCTAATCTCGTCAGCCTGAGCCGGGTCCTCTCTCCAGGAGGCAGGAAGCAGCACAAGTTCTGCTGTGCACAGCACGGACGGTCCCAGCTGGTCCCCCGGTGGAGCGAGGGTGAGGGAGCAGGAGAGACCGGCCGGGCCGTGCTGACGTGAACCCTGTCTGCGGCCGGCTGTGGGCTGTGAACACTTGGCTCCCAGCCTCTCCCTCTTTGGGGGTCTTTTCAATGGGCTCTGGGGTGCAGGGGCCCAGGCATACACAGGGTAACAGTCAGGCTCGCCTGGCCTCCCACCTCCCAGGCGTCAGGAAGGCCTGGACGAGAGGGCCGAGCGTGTGTCTGGGATGACCGACTGGGCCTTAATTTAACCAGAGCATCTTGGGCCAAACAGATGTCTAAAACAGATGTTTGAACAGACACACACGCACACACACACACACACACACTTGCCAGTCACACTGGGCAGGCACCAAGGCCTCTCGGGCCACTGAACTTCCCCAGCCATGGTCCACACGGCCCCCTGTTCCTTCTGCACCCGCCATCGCTTCCTCCCTCAGCTCCTCCACCGGATTCACTTGCTTGGATCTTCCCCAAAGAGAGGTGGGTGGGGTGCACCTTGTTCCTTCCTTTGAATTCTCAATCAAACCCCAGCGAGGGGGGAGGGGGCAATGGGGAGATGAAGAGACACCTCCCTCACTGCAAACTGTCCCGATTTCCCTTCTGAGGGGACAGCTGGGGAGTCTGCTGGCTCCCATGGACGGCAGAGATAAAGGCACTTTCTGCTCCGGGACAGGCTCGCCGCGTCTAAGCAATTGGCAACTTGCATCTCGTGGAATTAACTATTCTCCCTTGGGAGCGGGGTAAGGGCAGGGGGCTCTCTGAGTTACGTGGTCTGAGTGACCGCCCACGCCATGTGGGGAGGCGGCGGGCAGGAAGGGGCTCCAGGTCCACCAGGATGGCTCCATCCTCCCGTGGGCACAACCCCGCCACGCTCTAGGGGCTGTGGCCGAGGGGGACCAAGAGGAGGGGCGGCTCCTCTGGGCCTGGGGTCCGGGGTTGGTGCTGATTCAGTGGGTGCTCTCCCACCCTCCTGGCCACGGTCCAGCTCCCGCAGACCTCAGGACAGCCAGAGAGCCGGCCTCCACTCCGAGGCCCCACCCCGCCCGGGGCCCCACAGTCAGCGGCTAATGACGGACATAGTCAAGAGGGAACTCGTTATCTTGTTACTCGGCAGCGTGGAAAGGGGCGGAGAACCACGACACATGGAGAAAATTATATAAAATAAAAGGGGGCTGTGGGCGGGTCGGGGGGGCGGAAAAGACGGGGCAGGGTCCTGGGGCAGGGCGGGGCCTACATCTCCTCGGCTTCAGGCTCCTTCTCCTCGACGCCGTTGGACATGGCGCTGCTGCTCTCATGCAGGCGCTTCACGCGGTAGGCTTCGAAGTGGATGCTGCTGGTGATGTCCTTAATGTTCTGCATGTGTGTCCTGGGAGGGGCACAGGGAGGTCAGCAGAGCTGCGCTCGGCCTGGCCGGGGATCCCGCCGCCTGCCTTCCCCACCCCCAACCCCTCTGCATGGCTCCCCGTGGGGTCCCCCAGCGGGATGCTGTAGGCCCACCAAGTGGACCAGGCCTGGGCACGAGGTGGGGGGCCGTCTCCACGGCAACCCCAGACCCTCTCAGGACACAGTGTCCTAACACAGCCCCACCTCTGTGTCAACCTATGGCCAATCCAAGGATGGGGGCTGGGTGCAGGCTCAGAGTGGGTAGAGCCAGAGGCCCCTGGCAGTGGCCAGTGCCAGGGGGTCTTTGCTCCAGTCCCAAAGCACCAGGCCGGCATCCAAGGGTGCTGGCAGGTAAGGGGCAGTGAGTGACCACAGTGGTCACTGCAGCGGGCAGGCAGCCTGGGGTGGAGGGCCAGTCGACCCTGCTGGTCCTGTGCTCAAGCTCCCCTCTTCTGCAGCTCAATAGGACAGGTTTCGGGGTGGGTCTGAAAGGCCTTGGTGGGGTGTCCTTCCTCAGCCAGGCTCCCCAACAGGTTGGGCTGGCTCCTAGAAGCTGCACCCCCCCAACCTGGAGGTCCCAAGAGATGGCCCCGTCCCTCCTCTTGACTTCATCCCTGGACCCCATCTCCCTGCTGGCTGAGAAGCTGGGAGGCCCTGGTACCCTACCCCCGTCACCTGCCCAGCCCTCCCTGCCCCAGCCCCCTCTCTCATAGATCAAGGATGGGCTACTCCTTGCCTGAGCTCAAGGAAACCGAGGAGGAGCCTCAGCCAGGTCAAAGGGGTGAGGTCAGAGGACGCTGAGATGGGAGTGGGGACGCCCTGTGCTCGGCACACCAGACCTCCTGGGGCCCTGAATCTAACACACTCAGGCCGCAGGGGTCAGAACTCGGCCCGTCCCACGTGGAGGTGAAAAGAATTTCACTCCCCGCTTCATTCCCAAGAAGATGTTTTAGAGAACGGACTGCCGAGCTTCTCCCAGGAGCGGGGTGGCACGTGCCCACTGCTCCAGAGCTTCCCCACCGCCCACCCCTGATTTGGGGCCCTCTCGGGCCAAGGCTGCCAGCCCCCAGCACCAGCATCTCACCTGATGAGGAGGTCACGCAGGTAAGCAAACTCACAGTGTGCGGTGTTCTCGACTGGGGAGAGGAGACAGAGGCTGTAATGTCGCTCGAGGCCACCCTGCCCCCCAGGAACACGGGGTCACCGCCCCACAGGTGAGCGCTGGGCCCCTCGCAAGCACGCGGCACTACAACGTCACCGTGACAGGACCAGCTTGGCTCCTGCTCCCCGGAAGGTTCCGGTCTATCAGGGAGACGGCACAGTAACCGGCCGAGCCAGGCCAGGGGGAGAGAGCTACAGGAAGTGGCCAGGGTTAGCGGGGACCAGAGGCCTCCTGGGAAGGGCAGGACGTCCCAGGAGAGGCCTGAAGACAGGAGGGGCTGGGACAAATGAGGCGGGAATGGGATGGAGCTGGGACTGTAGAGAACCTGTGCCCCACGACGTCCTCCCACTCCCCAAACACACCAGCCCCTGCTCAGGGCACACACAGGGCACACAGGCACACAGGCACACGCAGAGACCACGTACCGCCAAGTCATCGTTTATATCAAACTCAAGAACTCGCAAAGCTGAGCCCCACGCTGCCGAGGGACAGCTGCATGTTACACAATGACGCACAAAGCCCAAAGGAGCGGTGGGCAGAGGTTAGCTCTGGGGGCGGCAGGAGCCGGGGCAGGAGGGGTCGCCAGTGCCCGGGGCCCCCTCGAGCACACGGGTAACGGCTCGGGCTGAAGCTGGTGGACATCTCAGTGTCCGTTTTATCGCTGTGCTTCCTAACTGATGTGTGAGTGTCACCGTCATGGAACAGCTGACCTTCAACAGGCGGCAAGTCCCACCGCCTGGGCCGAGGGAGGCGCACAGGGGAGTCAGGGGAAAGGGCATCGGGCACTACCCTGTGCCAGGCACTCCTGCCGCACAATTTCATCCTATCTGCACACACCCCATGAGGTATCGACGACCATACCTCCTTTGTGTTCTTAGGGAAATAGGGTTCAGAACACAAGAAACTGTCCATCCAGGCTCCACGGCTGGCGAGGCCAGAGCAGGGCTCGGATCCCACCACGCCGGGCTCCACAGCCCAGGCCTCCCCCTCCCAGAGCAACACGGCCGTCCTCAGAGTCCAAGGGGCTGGTTTTTGAGCCCTGAGCTGGCAGGCAGGGACCCCTAAGGGTGTTCTTGATTTTATTCCAGCTGCCTCTTGCCGGGGCTCTGCCCTCCTCCCACATCCCCCACCCTGTAGGGCTGTGCTGGAACATTCTGCCGACTAACTCTCACGCAGCCTTTTTATCCAACACGGAGAGCAGTGGGAAGAACAGCTCTGAAGCTGGAGTGTGAGTGTGTGGCTGCTGCCTCCTGGCTTGGGCACGTTACTCTGGCCTCTCTGGCCCTCAGTTTCCTCATCTGTAAAGTTGGGGTAATAATGCCACCCACGTCCCAGGGACAGGAGACGATTAATGAGCTCGTTGTGCTCTTTATTACACCCCACCTTCCTCTTGAAAACACTTCAGGTGGTTTCCAAGGATGAGTCAGCTATCTCAGGATGGTGGCATACACCAAGTGGGAGGAAAGAACAAAGAAACAACACGTGGTGGGCGGGGGGGTGGGGCACACAAGGTGAAAGCTCTTAATAACCACGCTTGCCAAGGGTGAGCACAGAGCGGCCAGTTCTCAGCTCACAAGGTCCCGGAGATAAAAAGCCACAGCATGCTGAGGAGTGCGACTATTCTAGGCTGGGGCAGAAATCTCCTGCAGGGTCCCCATGAGAGGCTGCTGGGATGTGGGAACTGCCACCTGGCCACCGTCTTTGCAGGTTCCAAAGGGCTGTTTCTCGTAACGACCCTCAGCATGAGCTGGTGGTGCCACAACATTACACAGGTCTTTTAATTCAATGGATCAGGGCCACCACAGGGCAACAGATACAAAAAAGCCACCTGGCTCATTTCCCAACTATTTCTGTTACCGGCTGCCTGCAGTGCCCAGACTTGGCCACCAGGGGGCAGCAGATGCACAACATCACCAGGCCGCCCTCTCCGCCCCTCCCAGGTCCCCACTGGCCCTTTCTTACCCCAAACTTCTCCACCCTCCAAAACACGTCTTTCATGAAAAGGTTCCTAAACAGCAAGATTCCAGGAAGAGAGGAAATGGAAGAGAGGCCAAGACAGGATGAGCCCAGGATAGAGCCTGAGTGAGGCTGTCTTGGGGGGACAGGGAGGTGAGTGGCCCCCGAGACACTTCTGGGGTCAAGACTCCTGGCAGAGGGGAGAGCTGCGGAGAGGCAGCCTGCACGGCAGACGCTGGAGACAGAGCCTGGTTTAGAAAAACACCCACGCGGGGACCCCGAGAAAGACCCCCCCACCCATCCCCTCCAGCAAGAAATGAGGAGCCTCTGGGAACAGCGTCCTGGCCGAGCACTCACTCAGAACTTCTCGTTCAGCAGTTCACCAGCCGGTCCTCTCGGGGCGTGTCCTCTCCACCCCTCCCCCAAGCTGGAGGCCAGTGCAGGCGGACCCACAGGTTCTGGAGCTGCCGCCCACTCTGGGACCCCGGCCAGGACCTCTGCCCTCTGCACCTCCTTTCTTTAAGAAGGTGCCAGTACAGCTGCAGGGAGCCCCGAAGACTTACTGACAATCGGTGTAGAACGAGCTGCCCAGGGAGGGCTCGAGGCCCGGGAGTTTTCATTACGATCATTTCTTGGAGCCACTGCTCCCCAAAAACTCCAGCAGTCTTCAGCACATTTTCTCATTTTACTACACTCTCGGCAGGAAGTACCCACCTTACAGAGGGGGAACACTGAGGCTCTGGGGACTAAGGGACTTGCCCATGTTCACAGAGCGGGGGGTAGGGGGGCTGCAGCTGCTGTGACCTTCTGCTTCCTTCTCTGTGTTGGGCCTTGAACAAGAGACAAAGCGGCCCATCTCACTGTCCTTTTCCCTCCTCCGCTCTAGAGGGAGGAAGGAGCAGAGACGAAGAGTGAAAATTGCCCAGGTGCATCCCGGAGGGTGTTCCCACCGGAAGTGGGCTGAACTGTGTCCCCTCAAAACCACATCCAGCTCCCACCCCTCGGTACCCGCGAACGGGACCTTATTTGGAAAGAGTTTTTAAAGACATTAATTCAATTAAGGATCTCAAGAGGGGATCACCTTAGATTTAGGGTGGACCCTACCACCAGCGACAAATGTCCTTATAAGAAGAGGGAAGGACAGACACACAGGAGAGGCCACATGAAGATGCACACTGAAGGGATGCGACTACAAGCCAAGGGATGCCAAGGACTGCCCGGAGCCACCAGACCGAGAGGACCTTGACAGATTGTCCCCAGAGCCACCCCTGCCCACACCTTGATTTCAGCCTGCACAACTGCGAGAGAATACATTTCTGTTGTTTGAAGCTTCTGAGTCTGTCCTAACAGAAGCAAAGCCTGGAGCAGACAGACCAGCTGCCGTGGGACCCTCAGACGAGCCCCTCTGCCCCAGAGGTCATGGGATACTACGACGTGGGAGTCCTGGGAACTTCTGAAGTGGGAGGGCTGTCTGGTTCTCAGAGCTGGACAGACCTATATATAGCCCAGCCCTTTCCTAGGCCCAGAGAGGTGAGGCAATTTGTCCAGGGTCACACAGCATGCCTATGAAACACCAGCACCAGAACCCAGAACATGGCAGTCCCCACCCTAGTCCCTCCCTGGATATTTCCGCACCCATGGGAGATCAGGGTGGAGACACAGCTCCGTCAGCTAATGGCTGTGGGCCTTGGCCAAGTCACCCTCATTTCCCCAAGAGGACTCATCCGGGTGGCTGGGTGGCAATGCAACAGATGAGGTGCTGAGCGCCCAGCTCAGGCCCTGACGCGTAGTGTCGGTCAGCAGAAGCAGCTTTCTCTTTGTGGTTTGTCTGAAAGCCCCAGGTGCCGCCTGGCGGTTACCTTCGATGGTGCCCCACTTGGTTTTCCTTCCAAGGATCCTCTTCCCATTCACTTGGTACTCGTGGTCACTGCCCACCACGGCAAACGGGATCATCTCCTGGGGGAGGGGCAGGGGGCGTTGGCCACAGGTGCGGACAAGGCCATCCAACCTCTGGACCCCTGGGAGGAGCTGCCCTGAGCCTGGGGCCCCAAGAACTGAGACCCTTGGCCTGAGAGGGCCAGATGTGGACATTCAGGCTCTGTTGACATCCAGCCCAAAGGACAGGTTCTCATGGCTCAAGGCCATCCTACCCGTTTCCCCCAGACCCCCTGCTAGGGCAGGAAGACCCCCCGACCCATCCCCTCCAGCAAGAAATGAGGGGCCTCTGGGAACCGCGTCCCGGCCTAGCACGCACTCGGAACTTCTCGTTCACCAGCCGGTCCTCTGAGTCCTCGTCAAACTCCTTCTGCGGGTACACGTCGATGCCGTTGGACAGCAGGTCCGCCGTGATCTGGGGACCAGAGGGGAGAGATGTGGGCCCCGTGCATGTAGCACGCCAGCCCGGCCCGTCAATATCCGCCCGCGCTCTGCATGACCTCCGCAACGTGAGCGGCCCCAGGCTCAGGGTCAAGGGCGGGCTGTGGGGGCTGGTGACCTGGACACTCTCCAACTCCTGCGCTTCCAAGTGGAGGAGGGGCAGCTGCAGCCCTGCCTGCCCTGAGACAGACCTGCAGCTGCCCGAGCCGGTCACTGTCCCCAGAGCCCTGTCTTCCCTCTCAGCTCTTCACACGCCCAGGAAAATGATGCAGTCGGCCGAGTCCTCCCCTCCTGAGCTCTGCCTGGAACCCTCTCACTGCCGCCCCGAACACCTGCACAGTGCACCTGCCTGCGACAAACTGTCACCACCCTTCCCAGGCACAGCTGCCAACATGGATGATGTTCAGTCAATGATGTCCCTGTGAGCAGGGTCATTTCTGCCCTGAGCACAGACCCAAGCCCGTGGGCAGCCTCGAGGGCTTTCTCGTCCCTTTTCCCTCTGGTGGACACACCGAGAGCACAGTGGACCGTCCTTCCCTAGGCATGCTGGGAAAATCCCTGGTGCCTGGCTCACGGCAGAGCCATGAGTGGGGATTACATTCGAGGGCTGTGCTCCCGCTCACTGAGGCAGAGGCCCACTGCGCCCAGGCCCCTCCATCTTTCCAGTTTCCCAGCCGGTCCTGATGCGCGGCCCTGTTAGACAGCAGCAGCCCAGGCCCGCCCGTCTGCTCGGACAGTCCCCCACGCAGCCACACTGGCACCGTGAGAGGGAAGGAAGCAGCGGCTCCCGCGGGAGAAGTGCCTGGTGGAGACCCTCCCTCTTGGACTTTCTCTTCCATCTGATAAAAACCAGGCACGCCGCGTCTGACAGCCCCTCCCCGGCCTCGCTCTCACCCAGGGCAGGGGGCTGGGGGGCCGGGGGGCCAGGCGGAGGGGGAGAGCCCTACCCGCTGCTTGAAGTAGACCCTCTCGTCCAGGGTCAGCGTGTCGGCCTTGGCGATGACCGGAACGATGTTGACCACTTTGCTCAAGCGCTTCATGAACTCGATGTCCAGGGGCCTGAGGCTGGAACACCACAATGCAGGTGAGATGCGGCTCCATGAAGGAGGTGTGGCCGGGGGCCTGAATGGAGCTGAGGGAGGGGCCCTAGGGGTGCCTGTGAGGGGCTCCCGGGGTGGGAGGCACATGCCGAAATGGCCAAGGCTGTGGGTTGAGCCAGGCTGCGAGGGAGGGGCAGGGACAAAGGAAAAGGGCAGCCCCGGACACAAGCACCACCAAGCATGGGCGGGGGGCGCTGAGGCCAGGCAGGCTCCGAGCACCCTCATCTGAGTTCCGGGTCCCAAGGCCCCCAAGGTGCCCACTCAGAGAGGGGCTGCCATCTGCCCCATCTGCCACCAGCTCAGATGGCCGTTGGGCTGTGGGGCTTCAATTGGGAGGGGAGAGGATGGAGACGGGGGAGCAAGCACCTGGCACCTCTCCAGGGCGCCCCAGCCCCTCGCCACCGGCTCCAGCGTGCCCGCGTCTGACGCGGGAAAGCTGCCACAGACCTGAGTGGTGGGCACCATCTCCCCACCCTGGAGCAGAGCTGTGCTGCTCTTCCCCACGCCGAGAGCAAGTCACAGAGGGAGCGTGGGGCTCTGAACTAGGATGGCGAAGAGCCAGCCCTGTCTCGCAGGCCTGGAGCGGGAAGGGGACACGGCGCCCCGCTGGGTCATGGCAGAAGCACCACTGCCTGCCAGCCCTCAGCGCCCTGCCAGTGCCATCTTGGGGCCTCTGCTTCCCACCACCGGCCTCAGTGGAGGTGAAGCCTGGAGCAGCCAGAACAACTGCCCTGGGACCCTCAGGCGAGCCCTTATGTCCCACAGGGAGGGGAGATGTTTGGTCATGGCTAAGGCCGTGCATGGCTGGTCCGCCCATAGGCAGACCCCTGCTCTGGTGCCTGTCCAGTGAGCCCGGCCTCCCTGCCCCTGAACAGACCCTTGCTGAGTGTGGGCTCGGGGACCCAGGCTTGGTTTGCCCATAAAGACCCCAAGTTGAGGCTGGCTACCTCCAGCTGGACTCCTTCCTGTAACAGGGGCCTGTGGGGAGGGGGACCCCAAGCCCCGGGCTCCCTGCACCAGTGCCCACTTAATAGACTGGAACCGGCACAGAGAGGGTCAGGGAATGCTAAGGATGCATAGCTCAGGAGTCTCAATGGACCTGCCAGAGCCAGGCCAGAACGAGCAAACTGAGAAGCACGGCCAGGCCTAAGATGCAGGTGGCCAGGCTCCAGGACCCGTGGGCCCACCCAAGCTGCAGGGAGGAGAGAGGGCGGGACACCACACAGGGTAGAGGGCAGGATGAGACGGGGGGCACACGTGTGGCCTCGTCACGCCCCATGGCTGCTGACCATGCCCCATGCAGCCTTCTGCGCCCAGCCCGGGGCGGGAAGCACCGTGGAGGCATTCTGACGGTCCTGAGGGGACAGAGCCCGGGACAGCCCAACCCTAGGACGGGGCCACGTGTGGGACGTACGAGTGGCCGGTGGCAGGGATGAAGTAGAGGCAGCAGTGGACGCGCGTGTCCGGGATGCGCTTCTTCCGGTTGATGTTGACCTCCTCCTGCAGGTACTTCTCGTACTGGTCGTTGATGAACTTCATGATGGGCTGCCAGCTGCGCAGAGGCCAGGGTCAGCCCACCTGCGGACACCCTCCCGCCCGCGCTCGGGGACAGCTCCCCCGGTCCTCACCCCGGTCACTAACGCCCTGACTGCCGGCCCGATGCCCAGTCCTCTAGTACACGCACTGGGCATGTCTGACTTTCTGAGCAGAGGCCACAGCCTTATCTCAGAGCCCCCAGACCAGCCTCCCAGGGGTGGCTGGGGGAAGGGCAAGATTCCCAGGAGCTCTGCTATAGTCAGGATTTGGGGCTTCTCGGGGTTGAGCGGTACCTCCGGCCCAGGAGACAGGCCACAGCACCCCCGTTATGCTCTTCCACCTGGAGGAGGGGACCCCACAGCCCACAGGCCCCCGGAGCCTCTCACCAGTTCTCATTGTTGATGTGGTCCCCGAACCCCGGCGTGTCGATGACGGTCAGCTTCATGCGGACACCCTTCTCCTCGATATCTGCAGAGAATTGCAGCGCCCACCGAGCTCAGGGGGGAGCAGGACCCTTAAAGACACCTGACGCCTGACCGACCTGCCCAACGAGGCCCCCTGGGGTGCCCAGGGTGACCCGCAATGACACCCAGGTGACGCCGGGGAGGCCACGGCCTTCAGCAGTGAAGTCCAGCAGGGGCTGGTGACAGTTATCCTGGGTAGGCCCCTGCCCATGAGCGTGGGTGCAAAATTCACTCGTCTCCAGGGGGCTTGATCCAACTGGGCCCTCAGGGTCCTGGAAAGCACCCTTGACCCCTGACCCCTGATCCGCAGTTAACATGCCCAGAGACGCTGAGACGCTGCCTCGAGTCCCCAGCTCAGGGGACCTGGGGGCCTGACCCAGCAGGAAGGAAGAAGGCGTCACCACCGCACGCTCACCATGCGTGATGGACTTGATCTCAATGGTCTTGGGGATGCGCTCCTCCGAGGTGGGCTGCACCGACTTCCGGCTGATCTTGGATTTGAAGAGAGTGTTGATCAAGGTGGACTTCCCCAAGCCGCTCTGCCCTGGGGAGAGAACAGGGCTGGTCAGCGTGGCTCTCCGGAGAGGGCGGTTCATGGGCCCTGCCACCCAGGGGAGTCTGGGCGTCCCCCTAACCCCAGCACTCCTGGGGCAGGGAGGGCTCTGGGTCAGGGGCTAGTCAGGAGACAGGAAGGGCCAGGAGGGCCGGTGGCTGAGTTCCCGTGGCACACTGTAGCAGGGCAGGACCCGGACCCCAGCTTTTCTGACCACAGGGGTTGTCAGAGTGCCCCGTGCAGGGTCCCGGGCTTCCCAAGGGGAGCTGAGATGCAGAACAGGGTCGGGAGGCGGGGTGGGGGCTGGCCCCTCTGGTGCAGCTCCATTCTTAGCTGCTGGACACACTGGGATCCACATGAGGTTTGACAGAAAAGCTCTGCAGAGAGCGCCCGCCCCAGGACCCCAGAAGGGAGGGTCTGTATCCCCCATGGAGGGAGCGTCTGCGAACGTGCCACCATCGAACCGTGGCTGGGCCACACAGCAGGGTTCCGGTCTAAAGCCCGGGGCTGGGCTCCCAGCCTCTGGGGTCACCTGGGTTGAAGTGTTTGCACACTCAGCATGCACAGCCTACAGTCGAGTGACTGCCGGGTTTGGTGAAAGGCCACTGGGTCAGCTCCTTCTGGCACAGGAGGCTGACCGGGGCCCCCAGACGGTGGGCAGCTGTGCCTCGCTGCCAGGGTAGGGACAGCCGCTGGCCGGCGCCCACGTCAACAGACCCTGCAGCTAGGGCCTGAGTGGCCAGTGAGCCCCCAGGCATCAGCCATGCCCCCTTGTGACTCCCAGGCACCCGGAGCCTCAGAAGCACTTGTGGCCCTACTGCGCGCCCAAACCTTGCCTCACCCCGAGCCCCTGCCACAGCAGGGGGGAAAAGGGCAGAGAAACACAGTGGGCAGGGACCTGGACCCAGCTGTGACAGGAAGGTGCCCCCTGTTCTAAATCACCCTCAATCTAGGGCCTGCCTGGCTGCCGCCCAACAGCAGGTTCCATTCACACAGCACACCTGGGTGCCAGGCGCTGTCCTACATGCAGGAGCTCACCCTCACCACCAGGGGCCGTCACTGTCCCACCTGATGCATGAGGAAACTGAGGCACAGAGCCCAGAGTGGGGATTAGAGCCCAGCAACCCTGCTGCAGGACCCCAGCCATGGCCTTCTACCTCAGAGATTAATAGTGGGAATGGCTGCCGACATTTATAAAGTGCCTACTGTGTGCCAGGTACACCTCAGCACAGGTGGGTGCACTCTCACACGCACACACACCCACTCACACACAACTCCAGACTCAGAGCCCCATCGCTTCGCCCCTGCACTCAGCTGCCTTAGGCTGTGCCAACCATCATATTTTTAAAAATTAAATTATACTGATTTTCCGACTCTAATAACCTTCCAAGGAAAAGCGTGGGCTCCAGGAGGCAGAGGCCGGTGTCGGGAATCCCTGGCCCAAGCTCTAGAGCATGCCCTCTCCCCTCTGCCCACCTGTTTTGTGTCCTGGCCAAGCTCAGGCCGGGAGCTATGTCAAATATTCCAGCCACGCCCCTTACATCTGGGAGACGCCACCAGAATATTTTAAAGTTTATCCCGATATTAGTATTATTATTTTTATTACCGTCACCATCATTCCTATTGCTTCTGCAACTTCTCCTGCCCCTATCACCATGCCTCGGGCTGAACCCGTTATCCCACTTGTCCCTGCTGGCCCTGAGGGGTCAGGATTACCCCATTCATGGACAAGGAAACCGAGGCTGGCAGAAGCCCCAGGCAAGTCAGGACCAGCACCACGCAGCTGGGTTGGGGCAAAGCCGGGATGCTGCCCCTGGTCTGTGGACCCCAAACAGACACCCTTCCACCCTGGCTGCATCTCTGCGGTGGGGGCACTGTGTGGGAGGGAGGGGAACCAGCTCCTGCTCTCTCTGCCCTTGCGAGCAGAGGGACCTTGTCATGCCCTCTCTGGGCCTTGTCTCCACCTGTAAAGTGGGATACCACCCACTGTGAGGACTGAATGGGACCTGAGGGGCTGCCCACTGCTCCCCACAACCCGGCCTCCGACCCTGTCTGGGCTGGGCTGATCAGTGACCTCCCCCAGTGACCATCCAGCTCTCCAGGGGCCACCAGGAAGCCTCCAGCCAGGCCTGCTGGGCGTGGGGGTCAGCCCCACCCAGGGCTAAGTCCAGGGCTCGACAGCCAAGGGGACGCTTCTGCTAAAAGCAGAAAGTGGAGCCCACTGGTCAGAGAACTGCTGTTTACTGAGTGCCTGCCCAGGCCCAGCGCCGGGCCTACCGGAACTCTCTCAGGGGTTCGTTTTTTTCTTTTTGTATGTGAGCCACTGCCACGGCATGGCCACTGACGGACAGGTGGTGTAGGTCTGCACCTGGGAAGCGAACCCGGGCTGCTGAAGTGGAGCGTGCCAAACCACTAGGCCACCAAGCCAGCCCCTATCTCAGGGGATCTTAATGAGAGGAGCCGAGAGGCGCTGGGGACCCTCCTCGCAGGCACACGCATGCACACACAGTGCCTCTCACTACCTGTCCCGCAGGCCGGGTCTGTCATCCCCTCTTACAGAAGAGGAGACTGAGCCACTGAGCTTGTGTGGCCGGCCCCGTGCCGGGTCCCTGCGTGGGTTCTGAGTGGTGGTGGAGCAGGACTCACCGACCACCATGATGTTGAACTCGAAGCCTTGCTTCATGGCCTTCCGGCGCATCTGCTCCAGGATGGAGTCGATCCCCACATAGCCGAAGTCCACGGCGGCCTTCTCATTCCGCGGCGCGGGCACCTGCTTGAGCCCGGCGTCTCTGGGGGTGTCGGCCATGTCGCCAACACAGCCAGGAGCTGCCTCAGTGGCTGCGGAAAGAGGAGCAGGGGCGTGAGGGCTGATGGGGGTCCTATGCAAGCATCTGCCAAGCACCTACATCCTTAGGTGGAGCCAAACACCATCCCCATCTCTCACATGGGGAAACTGAGGCTCGGTTGCCCAAGAGACCCCCACAGAACGCCCCAGGGCCAAAGCCCTTTGCACTTATTGTGCACCGTCCTGCAGCCACTCTGCTGGCCACAGAGCGCCCCAGCCCCAGACTCTCAAACCGTCTCCACCAGCCTGCCCCTCCCTTGACTCCAGGCCAGGCTGACCCCTGAACCCTCCTCAGCCTCCCTCGCCTGAGCTTCGCCCAAGGGTGCAGAGTGCTCTTTGTCCCTGCCTCCACCCTGCCGGGCACCCATGGGGGCCCTCCCCACCGCCTGCACCTGACTCGAACAGACCCACACCTGCCCCAGCCTGAGGCCTCAGGGCGGGACAGCCTTCGGAAGAACAGAGGGAGGAACCAGCACCTGTTCCTTCCTGCCACTCCTGGGCAGGGCCTGCTCAATCCCAGCTGCCCCCCCAACCCACAGCCCTGGGGTGGGAGAGAGAGCACCAGGAGGTTCTTTCGAGGGTCCTCTTGAGCCCAGCTGTTCCCCGGGGTGGCTGGCGGGAGAGGGCCCCTAGACAGCTGCTGGGGGCACTGCCCCCGTCTCCCGCCCTGGGCCGGATCCAGGTGGCCGACTTCTCGGAGGCCCCACGCCCACAGGCCAGGGCCAGGTTTTGCTTTCAGGTCTGCAGACGGGCAGGGGGGCTGGGCTTCTCAGAATAACAGGTTCTGTGGTCTGCAGCCCGGAACCTTCCTTCTCTCTACAGCCCCTCCCCTGGCTGCCCTCAAGAGTCCACATGCCCAGGTCAGAGACCTGGAGGTGGGAGGGGTGCCCAGACGGCACCCACTGGACCACTGGGCCAGGGTGCTCCAGACAGTGGAGTTCCCCACCAGGGCCTGGCTGGAACACATCAGCCGTGCCCGGTGCACTCCCAGACATAGCACACTGCCACTTGCCTCAGCCACATGCCCTCACCACACCTTCCCTCAGCCATCCTCTCGGTGCCCAGGGGCTTCTCTGGGTCACCTTTCCCTGTCCCAGCGGGTCCAGGCACCTCCCACCCCCTCCGCCCACCAGGAACTTTCGGCTCCATCCTAGCTCCCAGGGGCGACTGGAGCTCTCGTCTGCTGCACCCTGAGCTCACGCGAAGGGACCACACGGTGTGTCCTGTTGCCTCCCCGGGCCCCGCCAGCCGCTCTGGTGAACCTGCAGTGAGGGGCTGCTGGGCTCCCTGGGCATCAGCCCCCAGACGCGGGCTGCGGTGGCAGGCGCACTCCACTGCCAGGGTGGACAAGCGGTGTTCCTGCCCCCCAGTCCCACCTGGCCCCACGAAGCCCGGACTCAGCGGGCCAGGCCAGAAGGTCACTGCGAGGCTTTCAGACAGACTGTTCCCACTTCCTGGGGAAATAACCAGACTCTGCCCCCCGCAGCCCCCGCAGGCCCAGCCAGCTCGCAGCCCAGCAGCCACCTGTCTCACAGGAGCCTCAGAGGAGCCGAGGCGGGCCAGCACCCTTCCCTCTGCCCAGGCCCACAGCAGGGCTGGACCAAGAGAACAGGGACAAGGACAACTGGCTTACAAATCCCAGAAACGGGTGTGGGCCATATATGCTCACAGCCAGTCACTTAACTACCTGCTTCCTGAGCTGGACAGAACGTGGCTCCTCTGGCACAGCACCCCACCCGGGCCGCCCATCTCCCTCTAACATGTCACCAACAGACACAAGCTTGAGGCCATGGGCTCCACGCTGCCCAGCCCCACCCCGACCCCAGCCCCCCCAGGGAAGGCCATTCCGGGCGGAGGCCCAGCTTCCTCCTCAGAAATACTCTCCGCTGGGCTCCAGCATCTTAAACAATCAGAGATGGGCTCCAGCATCTTAAACAGAGCTGAGCACCACCCCTGGCCCTGAACGTGGGGCTCCGAGGCTGCTTCCTGGAGACAGACGCCCGGGGGGGCTTGCTTCTCGGGGCAGCAGTTCAGCCCCACCCCACGTGACTGAAAATTGCTTCCATCTGTCGGCGGAGCCACTCTGCCTGGGACTGCCCCACCCCCACCTCTCCTCCCCCCCCCCCCCCATCCTGACCCGAGCAGTATGGGCTGCCCCTGAGCCCCCCTCCTTTCCCCCCACGGGCCCTGGGGGCAGCAGGGAGGGGGTTTCCGGCCTCAGCTCCAGCTGGCCCCCTCCACAGGCACCAGTGTCCACTGCAGAAACCCGACCCAGAGCCAGCATCCTGCCCACCAGGGCTGCTGGAGAAATACTACACAAATGTGCCATCCCACCCTCCCCACCGACTGAGGAGGCCTGGCCTTCGGCACAGGGGAGGGTCGTTCCTTCAAGGCCCTCCTCTGGGATGCCTCCTGTAGGCTACATCCATTCTGCCTGCCCGGCTGGTCGACGGCGGCAGGCATGGACAGAAGGGGTGACAGGAGAGCCCTTCCTTCCACCTGGCTGAGAGGCTTGGGGGCGGCCTTCAGGACCCCCACGTGGGAAAAGCAGAGGCCTGTCAGGCAAACTTGGCCCGAGACACTTTCTCTGAAGGCTTGCTCTCCAGAAGAGCCACGGGGCTCCAGCCACCCGGGAGGCAGCACAGTCCAGCGACTCCGGCACCATCCACCAGGATTTCCTCTATGATGGCAAGTCCTATGCTGCGCTGCCCAATATGGTAGCCACGTGTGACTTTTTTTTAAATTGTCGTAAAATACACACAGCATAAAATTTACCATGTTAACCACTTGGAGCGTACACGTCAGCGGTGTTAAGCACATTCACGTGGTTGTGCAGCCGTCGTCACCGTCCACCTCCAGAACCCTTTTCATCTTGCAAAACCGAAACTCTGTCCCCATTAAATACTCACTCCCCACCGCCTCCTCCAGCCCCCAGGCCCCACCATCCTCCTTTCTGTCTCTATGAACCTACGACTCTAGGGACCTCATATTAGTGGAATCTTACAGTATTCGGCCTTTTGTGACTGGCCTGTTTCACTGAGGATAATGTCCTCAAGGTTGATCCATGTTGTAGCAGGTGTCAGAACTCCCTTCCTTTTGAAGGCTGAGTAATATTCCACTGTGTGGGTGGAGCACAATTTGCATATCCACTCACCTGTCAATGGACATGTGGGCTGCTTCCACGTTTCAGCTGTTGTGAATAACGCTGCTGTGAACGTGGGCGTACAAAGATCTCCCAGAGACCCTGCTTTCAGTTCTTTCGGGTCTACACCAGGAAGTGGGACTGCTGGGTCGTGGGTAGTGGTGTTAATTGTTTGAAGAACTGCCAACTGTTTTCCTATGTGACCTCTGAGCACTTGAAACGTGGCTAGTCCACTGAGGAACTGAATTTTCATTTTACTTAATTATAATCAGTTTAAATTTAAACAGCTACACGCGGTGAACAATCACCACACAGGGCAACACCGATTCTAGTCCGTCCCGTGCCTTCTACCGATGGAGAAACTGAGGCCCCAGAGTGGTTCTTTCAGAAATGCCACTGGAAGTGGGCGGCAGAGCAGGAACTCCAGTGAGGGTGGAATGACCTGTGGGACCCCCACTGCACCCCCAGAGCCACACGGAGAGAGGACACTCACTCAGGACTCGTGGGATGACGGGGGTCTTGGGAGCCTCCCCTCTTGGGGTGGGGCAGGGGCTCTGCCACCCAGGCTGGCCCACAGCCCCTCCACATGACGGCGGTCAGACCGACGCGCACGGCTGCCCCTCCTGAACAGCCCCCAGGACCTGTGTCCAAACCACGGCCCCCAGTGACCCTTGCCCTGGGCTGGGGCCTCACTCTTTCTCACAGCCTGTCACCTAAATTTTTGTTTCACACACAAACTACATCGGATGCTATTAATAGGAAAGGGAAGTTCTTAACAGAAAAATAAGAGGTTTCACATTTACGTCCAAGATGACTGGACGGACACCTTCGTCAGATAAACAGAGCAAGAGGGAGCCCCAGTTTTTAAAAGTGGAAGACCCACACTCAGAGAAGTTAAGTAACTTACTCAAGGTCACAAAGGACCGCCTCTGGCCTCCAGGCCCAGGGCAGCATCACTGCCCACCACACTTCACCCCCCTCCATGTAAGGACGGCCCAAGCGGCCACCAGGCGGGGGTACCCACACCCTGGCTAACGCCTCCTTTCCAGCCGAATCATTTTCTTTATTTTGGTGACGTATGCATTACGTGAAATTCTGACCATTTCAAGCATGTTCAGTGTTCACTTCAGCGTCCTCGGGTACATTCGCAATGGTGCATGACCATCACCAACATCCACCTCCACATCTTCTCCCTCATCTGCGGCATGAACTCTGCGCCACTGAACATGCCCCCCGGTCCCCACCTGGCAGCCTCCATTCTACCTCCTGACCGTGAATTCGATGACTCCAGGGACCTCAGACAAGTGGACTCACACAGCATTTGTCCTTTTGTGTCAGCTGCCTTCACGCAGCCTGATGTCCCCAAGATTGATCCATGATGTAGCAGGTGTCAGACCTTCCTTCCTTTTTAAGGCTGAGTGACAGTCCATGGTTTATCCATTCACCCGTCAGTGGACACCTGACTTGTCCCGCCTTTCGGCTGCTGTGGATAACGCTGCTCTGAACCCGGTGTACGAGGATCTCTTTGAGTCCTGGCTTTCAGTTGCTTTGGATACCCAGCCTCATGATCCAGAGAAGCCAGTCGTTCTCAGAAAGGCTGCGGTCTGGACAGTAACCGACACGGTCCTCCAGCCAGAGCAGCTCTGCTGTTCCCCTGCAGCCCTCACGGCGGGGATGGCGCCTTGGGTTCTGGTGCTGGCTCCACGTGGCCCTTGGCGGCCCCTCCACCCTGCCATGCCTGCACCGCCCATCTGGGAAAGGGGCCACGCAGTTCCTGACCCGCCCTCCCTGCTCCTCCCCTGAGAGCCCCTTGAACCAGAGGCTTGCTCAGCGGCATCCCCAACTCCTCACTAGAGTGGCACAGAGCAGCTCCTCGAGAAAGACCTAAAGCATCCACCCACGGAGGAATGGATAAACCCAGCGTGGTGAGTCCACACAACAGCATATTAGGCAGCCATAAGAGGCAGTGAAGTCCTGGCACACGCCACAACATGGATGAACCCTGAGACCACGAGGCTCAGTGAGACAAGCCAGACACAGACGGCCACACAGTGTAGATTCCACTTGGAGATGTCCAGAGCAGGCAAATCCACGGAGACAGAAAGTACACTGGTGGTGGCCAGGGGCAGGGGAGCGGGGAGTGGCTGTTTAACACATATGGGGTTTCCTTTGAGGCAATGAAAATGTTCTGGAACTAGACAGAGATAATGGTTGAACAACACTGTGAACAAATGCCACTGAACTGCACACCCTGCAGGGGTGAACTGCGCGGTACGGGGAGTTTTAGCTCAATAAAGCTGTTGCACTAAGAAAGGAAGGAAGACACTGCCCGTGGAGCTGGGCCCACAAGTGCCCACGGCCGGCTTTACAGCTGGGAGGACAGCGGAGGCCCAGCCAGCACCACCCTCAGGCTGACGTTTAGAGGCGCCTGAGCCCGGGTGCTGCCAGGTGGTGCCCAGGGTCAGCAGGCCCCACATCCCAGCAAGGGTGATTCTGGGGGCGGCAGGCCAGCGGAGGGAACCTTGACGATTTCTCTCTGCAGGCCCCCTTTTTGAGCCCTGGCCCATCTGCCACTCCCTGGTGGGAGAGCCCTCCCCACTCGCAGGTGGGTAGCAGCTGGCCCGGCCTGTGATGGGAGCTGCCCTCTCTCTGCCAGTCTTGGGGCCTGCCCCCTCCTTGCCCAAACGTGCCCGCTGGGCCAGCCTTCTCCCAGGAGCTGGGGGAAGGGCAGGGCTCCACCAGCCCCAACCGGGGACCTCGCTCCGCTGTGCACCTGCACTGGGAGCTGTAGTTCACAGCCCCGAGGCAGAGCCATCTGTAGACTTCCGCACCAAGTGAGAAATTGTTGCCCTACCTCAGGGCCTGCCAAGGATGACGGGATCAGATCGCTGTCATCAGATCATGGGCCCAGGGGGGTGGGATGCTCATCTGGCTGGGAAGCAGCCCCCAGAGAGAAGCCAGCTATTGGGTGGGAAACTCTGGGGTGCTCACACTCCATCACAGCCCCAGGCAGCCACGGGAGAGGGCTCGCAAGGCCTGACGTAGAAACCAACATCCAGGGGTCACCCTTCTCTGCCCCCCACCTCTGCTTGTCTTGCTGCCTGTTCTGCATCCCAGGAGTGTCCCCACAAGTTCCATCCTCCCTGAGCATCAGCCTCATCTGCCAAATGCAGAGGCAGCTCTGTCGGGGTAACAGCCTCTGGGCCACTGCCTGACTCTGCTTCCAGCTGGAGAGGGGCAGCCAGTGGTACCTGTCACAGCCAGGCCCACACCCCCAGGACAAAGCTCCCGGGGTTAAACTAATGCCACAGCCCTCATCTTACCCCAGTCCTCACCAAGCAGATCCAGGAGGACTCACTCGGTGGGCAGATGTTGGGGCTCCCAGGGCACCTGACCACCGGGTCCTCCTCCCGCCCCAGTCTCCAGGCCTGTCTCCTGGAGAAACTGCCTCTCTAGCCAGCGTCCTCCTCCCACTGAGCAAAGCGTTCCTCCTCTCCATGCCCCCAGTCCAGAGGGTCCCAGCAGCCACCCTCCAGGACCTCCGGGGGGAAGCCTGCACTGCGGGCTGAGGGGACATCTGCAGACCCCACAGAGTGCCTGAGCCCATGGCCAGACAGCTAATGCTCCCTGTACCTGCAAGGGGGCTTCTTAAAGGTGAGTGAGTCCCCGACGCGGGTACTGCCAGGGGACAGAGTGACCAGGGCAGCTCCTTCCTTCTGTCCCACCTCCCCAGGGGCCTGGTGGCCAGAGTGGCTTGCCCTCACTACCCTCTCGCTGAGCCTGTACTCTGCTCTCCAGCAGCCTCCACAATGCTGTGGCTCGCTTGTACCGTGTGTCTCCCCCAGGAAAGATCAGGAAGCCAGGCATCTCATCACCACGCTCACCCCTGTACTGCCACGTCTAGAGCAGAGCCTGGCACACGGCAAGGCCACCACTAAACGTTTGTTGAATGAATGAATGAATGAGGAAGGAACGATGCTGATCCCAACAGCCAACGTTTACGGGGGCTCCCTGTGCACCTATTCTAAATGCTGTACCCGCACTGACTCAGAAACATCACAACCCTAGAAGGCAGATACTGTCATTCTCCCCACTCCAGATGAGGAAACTGAGGCCCACGGTGCTTTTGTCACTTATAGTCCCAGCGCTGGTGAATGGCAGAGCTAGGACGTGAACGAGGTAAGGTGGCCACAGGCCCTTAAGCCACTTGGAGAGGCTGAAGGAGTGTAGACCCTGAAGGTGCAGATCCTGGGCCAGGCCCCTGAGAAGAGGATCCAGGTTCCATGGCCAGAGAAGGGTGAAGGAAAGTTAAAAAAAATCATCAAAGGCAGGAAATAGATCCAAGAGGAAAAGAGCCGAGTTGCGGCCAGCTGGTCTCCATCTCCGCGCTCCACGCTCCGCTGCAGCAGGGGACCAGCCAGAGAACAGGCTGCGCTCCAGCGGGCGGCGGGCGGGGGACGTCATCTCTGCGGGGCTTTGAAACAAGATCTTTGCCCATCTACTCGGCTCCACTTTTCTTGTGTCCCGTTAACCTACCCAAGCCACGACAAGCTCCTCACGAATGTCACGGGGACTCCCCGTGTCCTTCTAAGGATGGGGACACCGCACATCAAGGATGGAATTTTGCAAATTTGTGCAGGCGGGGTGGCGGGGATCAAGGACTGAATTCTGAAAGTGCATGCGGCTCACCTAACTCGATAAGTAACTCCAAATCGAATTACACTTCACACTTTGTCCGGGGCAGGAAGTGTCTGGTCAGGAACCGAGACGCCAGAAACCTGAGATGCTGCCCTCTGGCCTGAACCCCTGCTCAGGAGTGAGCACAGGCCTCGGGGAGAAGGGGCTCTGCGAAGGCAGGCGGCTGCGCTCCCCCAGGATCGCCCCGACAAGGAGGAGCCAGCCCGACGGCAGCGAGGAGGGGGTGGGCGGGAGGAGGGGCCGTGGCTCAAGGTCTCCCACGGCGCCAGGTCTCCCACGGCCCCACAAGGCCTGGGAGGGAGGGGCCAGCAGCACAGGCCCTCCTTGGCCGACGCCGTCCTTCACGCAGGGGCCCGAGGCGCCCCAAAGTCGGGGCTTCCCCCCGTTACTGCCCACGAAGACTCCTCCAGCTCTCCCCTTGCCAAATCCTTTAAAGCAATCCCTCCTCCACTGTCCAGGAAGGAATCTCAAGCAGCTCTCCTTTCTGCCAGCACGGTTTCGATTGGCCCAGTGGGTAAAGCCAAATTTGGACGACGTCCAGCCCCCCCCCCCCCCCCCGCTTCTGGAAGAGGCCCTTCTCTGTTCCCTCCCTGGCAGCTGCCGCCCCTCCCCTGGCCAGCCTGCCCAGGGCCTCTGGAGACGCCATCCCTGCCCAGGGCAGCTCCCGCCCACCAGCATCCCAAGGCACTTCCTAAAAAGCTGCTCGCGGAGGGATGGGAAGGCCGGGACGGGCCCTCCAGCTTCCTGGGTCGGGTGATTTCTTTTTTATTTCCTTTTCCACCACCCACATGCCTCGCAGGATCAGAGAAATGTGCCCCCGGAGCCTCCTCCCACCCCAGGGAACCTTCCAGCAGGATGGGCCCCCACCCCAGAGCAAACCCAGAATCCAGCCCGCCCACCGCGTCCGAGGCAGCCGGCCTGCCGGCCAACCACGGAGATTCCGTTAGTTCTTGGCAACGTCTGCAAAGTTAGAAAGAGAAAGAAAAAATCCTCCCCGTGGATGGGTGGAAACTGGCCGTTTGTCACCGGGTGGAATTTCCTCTTATCAGGGATGTCCCCAAGGGGGTCAGAGCCTCCGCTCCCCCAGCCCCTTCCTATCAGCAGGACTGTCAGCAGATGCACGCCAGAGCTGAGCACGGAGGTGGGGGCACCGATGAAATCATCTGAAAAACATCAAGGAGACAGGGGTCTCTGGGGGGCAGAGGGAGGGGGGCGCAGTCCTGGGCCAGGAGCGAAGGCTGACAAAATGACCCTCAGGGAGGGAGGCCATCTCGCACCCCCGACTTGAAGGTCTTGGGAGGTCGGGGGAGAGGGGTCAGCAGCCCTGGACATTTTGATCTCGTCACTTGTCCATCTGCTGCTCCAGCTCTGCCTGGCAGGAGCTGGAAAGGTGCCGTCATTTTCCCTCCCCACCTCTGGGCCTTGCCACCGGCTCCTTCCCACTCAGGAGGGCAGGGGGTCTAGAAGCAGTGGGCACATGGCCTGGGGACCTCCAAGGCCCCGTTCACAGCTCCCTCAGGGTCAACCGCGCCAGCAGCCCCCCTGGACTGTGCCCACCCGCCTGCAGGCTGCTCAGAATCCTGCATGTCGGAACCCAAGCTGCTCCCTTCCCTGCGCCACCACGAGCCCCAGCTGTCCCACGGGAGCCACTCAGCTGAGCAGAGGAGCCCAAGAAAGGCCCTGGCGATCTCATGACACACCCTGACGGGGCTCCAAGTGCAGGACCCACGCCTTCAAACGCGCTCTGAAGCGAAGATGGGGCTGCAGGGGTGGGTGGCCCATCCACGGTGTTTCAGAAACACACACGCAGCCCGCCATCCCAGGCTGTCCCCAGGGAAACGCGTTGTGTTGGACAGCCGCCTGACTCCCCCTCAGGACAGATGCTCCCATCACCCCCGGGACCCTGCCTGGGGGCAACGCTGGCCTTGGGCAGGGCGTACAGACTCCTCCCCACCGCCACAAGCCCTCCGCTGGAGTGGACCCTGGAGAAGCAGGCCTGCCTGGCCCATCTTCCCGCCTGCACTGCAGCAGGAAGCCTGACTGCCCCTCTGGACTTGAGGTTCTGACCAGTCAAGCAGCCAGTCCTCTGAAGACAAAGCACACAGGGGTCGCCCCTCGTCCAGTCGGAGGGAACAAGGCCCTGGCCACCCGGCCTCTCCTTCCTGAAAGGCTCCCTTCTTGGGGCTGCCGTGCCAGCCTCTGCTGATGGTCCTTCCTGCCTCTGGCTGTCGGTCCTCAGCCTCGCTGCTGGCTGCTCTCCCACCTGGTCCCTGGCTGGACCCCGTCCCCGTGACTTTGCCTATCCCCCGGGCATTAAATGTCAACCTCTGTCCAGATTCACACACCAGCGCCAACCTGACAGTGCCCTCGAGTGCATCCTGACTCAGCAGAGACATCCCAAGGCCCCACCGTGCCAGGCCCTGTGCCCTGTGAAGTCTGGGTGCCTCAGACTGAACACGCCTCGGATGAACCCCGGTCCTCCACCCGTCAGCCCTCTGGAGCAATGGCACGTCCACGCCTCCCGTTACACAGGGAGAAACCCAGGGGCCAGCCTCCTCCCTCTGCAGCTCCCCAAATCCGATCACCCAGCTCAAAGCCCTGTCGATTCTAACCCAATCTATCTGCAGGCGGGCGCCTTGCCTCCCGTCTCCATGGCTCCCACGTCCAAGCCATCAGCAGCTGCTTCCCCCACAACCCATTCTCCTCAAAGCACCAGGATAGACTGTTTAAAACCCAAATTAATCAGATCCTTCCCCTGCTGGAAACCCTGACTGGTTCCCACCGCACCCGGGATAACACAGAATCCTTGGGCTGGGATCCCATTCCACCACAGCTTCGCTGAGTGACCCTGAGCAAGTACCTTAACCTCTCTGTGCCTCAATTTTCCTGTGTGTAAAATGGGATAACAGCAGCACTGGCCTCATACGAGTGCGGTGAGGACCAAATGCTTATCAAGCAGAGAGCAGAGCCTGGCAGAGCGAGCACTCCAGGCGTTCGTTCATCACGCGAGCCCGTGCCCACCTCTCCACTTTCGATCCATGCACGGTCGCCCGGCTCCCGTCAGCTCTTCCAACGCTCCTAGGGCTCTCCCAGCCCAGAACGCTCTCTCCGTGCTGCTCCCGGGGAACTCCCCCTTGTCCTCCCAGGGCCGCCAAGAGGCACAGGTAGCTCTGTTCCTTCCCGCCCGGCCCCACTCACAGCTTGTAATTGCGGGCTTCGTCTTCCTCTGCTGAACGCCCGCCACCGCCATCGAGTGGGAGCTCCACCCCGGGTCCGCCTCGCTCGCGGCTCACAAATCGTACACACCAAGGACCCAGTAAGATGTTGTTGGGTGAATAAATGAATGAATGAATGGTGAGCTCAGGCCCTTTCCACCCACCCCCCTCTCCTCCCAGAGCCTGGCAGGGACCGGCCACCACTCCCCAGTCACCCCAGGGGGCACCTCCCGCCGCGGGCCCTGGGCAAAGCTCCTGAAGAGCTGGCCTGCATCCCTTTCCCACGGGCTCGCAGCGCCGCCGCCGGTGTGTGGTGGCATGTGAATGAGATGTTAACAACTTCCGGTTTCCACCATCCTTCGGGAGCCGCGGAGCACGAGGCGGAAGGATGGATGGACTTCCTGGGCCAGCTCCTGGCCATTCAGGAAACTTTGCTCAGGAAATGGCCGGTGGGGGACGGGACGTCCACTGGGGAGGGGAGGCAGGCGGAGCCTGGCAGCCTGGCTGGCCTGTGGCCCGGCCCCAGTCCCCCCCCCCCCCCCCCGCCCACCCCCCAGCCTGGGACTCTGCCGGGAGCACAGCAGATGTTAAGACTGGCGATGGCAGTGCTCAGATTAGAACCTCCCTCTCCCCCCCCACCCCCCAGGCCTGCCTCAGCTCTGTCTACTCTGACACCTCCACCACACTGCTCCCCAGGCTGCAGCTGGCCTGGCCTGTGTGACAGCCAGGAGTGGGTCCCCTACATGGAGGGACCAGGCCACCGGTCACCAAGCGTCCCTGGAAGAAATGCTGCCAAGAGCTAGTATCTGCAAACTGGAGTTTCACAGTCCAAGGATGACTTCTTCCAATGTCAATTAACTTGCCGTCCAGCAGTTAAAGCGTAAAACGTGACACACCACTGGTCCAAACTTAGGAGTGATGCGGGCAACCAGCGAAGAGAACTTATTAATTGAGACACAATCAGAGGCTCTGTAGACGTCCTCAGATGTACAAGACCCAGTCTGGGCCCCCAGGAGCTTGGCCATGAAAGACACCAGGGGCCGGGCTGGGCCACCAGAGGTGCACGGACCCCCAAGCTGGCCTGCGCACGAGCACTTTACAGTTTACAAAGCACTCAAATTCACTTTCTTGTATCTGAGCCTCGTCTTCGCGTCCTTCCTTAGATCCTGCATTTCCTGCGGTAATTAGCTGCAACTTTTGAAATCAGACCAAACTAACACGCACTCCAGCAAGAACGTGGCCTTACACAAGTTGCGACGAAAGAAAGTTAAACGAGGATCACGCGAGTCCAGGGGGGTCTCCCACACTTGCTAGGCCCCGGCACAGCCTCCGCTACCCACAGGCAGACCCCAACCCTCCCTCGGCACCCTGGGGGTGACCTACTGTGGGATGGAAACCGCCCGATGGATCGTGGCCTTCCGTGCGGACCCTGGAGGCCCCCCAAGGGTGGGAGCCGGTCCCCTCCCAGGCCCCTGCAGCCAGCAGCTCCGGGAAGGAGCCACATTCATATGGTAATTTCTGCCTGCAAACCCACAGAGGCCCCTCCTGCTGCCGGGTGGGAGGGCCTGCGGAGGAGGGAGGGGGCCTGGCCCGGGTCTGACCGCTCGGCCGCTTTCCTGAGCCTGCGCCAAGCTGGCCCTTCCCCGTGCACTCCAGGCTGCGGCCCTCGGCAGTGGACACGGCGGGACAGCCTCCGCTGCTGGGGGGAGCGCACACCCAGATGCGGGCAGGGGTGGGGCCCTGGCGTCTTGAGCCAGTGTGGGGGTTTAAATGACAGTGGACATGCGTTTGTTTTACACTTTACCTTTTGTGTGTGTGATGCACAGGACAGTCAGAAACCCTACAGCACGTTCCTCCCGCAGACCCCAGAGCCCTGCGGCCGCCCTCACCCCCTCCCTGCATCCCAGAGGCAGCTGCTGCACGCCCACCCTCCCCGGAAGGAAACTTCTCCGCGGGGCCCAGGCTGCGGAGGCAGAGGGGGCACATTCTCTCAGAAAAAGACAAGCTGCTCCCCCCACCCTACTCCCTCTCTATCTTCCTCCTGGGGGTGGGGCTCCCCAAACCCACCCACTTCCTCCCTCACGCTGCATGCTTCCCCATCTCCCCAAACCTTCCAGTTCCCCTTTCTCACTGGTTTGGGCCCCGTACAGGCAAAGGAAACCCAAAGTCAGTGCCAGGACTCAGCTACAACCCCAAAGGGCCACTGTGCCCGACCCCCGTGGGTGAATTCCATGTCACATCCTGTTCTGCTGAGCTCGGCCCTGGACTCACGATGAAACAAAAGGACCCCTGGCAGGCTGCTCAGAGACACAGACACAAGACAAGCTATGGGGGAAAAGTCTGACATGTTCACAGCCACCGAGGGCTGGCACCCCCACCCGGTGCTGGTGAGCCAAATGTCACCACACCACCCGCAGTTCCCCGAGAGAAATGAAAACACAGGTCCACACCAAACCGTCCCCCAGTGTCCACTGCAACACAATCCACAAGCGCTACAGAGCGGAGACCACCCAACCAACGCCCATCAACTGACGAACAGACAAAATGTGACTTGGCCGTAAAACGGAATACTACACAGCCGTTAAAAGGAACGAAGCATGGACACAGCACAACACAAACAAACCTGGAAAACATGATGCCGAGTGAAAGAAGCCAAACACAAAAGGCCACCTATTGTGTGATTCCACTTATACAAAACATCCAGAATAGGCAAATTTAGAGACACAGAAAGCAGATCAGTGGTTGCCAGGGGCTGGGAGCAGGGAGTCGGGAATGGAGAGTGACCGCTAATGGGTACGGGGTCTCTTCTGGGGAGGGTGAAAATGTTCTGGAATTCGTGGTGATGGTTGCACAACTTTGTGACTATACTAAAAACCACTAAATTGTATCCTTGAAAAGAGTAAATTTTATGGTACATGAATTATACGTCAATAAAGCTATTATTTAAAACAACAAAAAAGCTGGTGAGCTTCCCCGTGAACATGAACAGGGACCGTGTCCTTCCTGTCCACGGCCTGCCACCAGCACTGATCCAGCATCCGGCTTTCACGTGCCCCTCGATTCTGCAGCCCAGTGTTGGGAGAGGGTCCTCAGTCCCTTCTTGACTTGTCCACCCTGCTCCTCACACCATCGATGCCCATAAGGACTCACATTAATCTCAAAAAAGGGCCCTCGATGGCACAGAATGACCAGGAGCAGGCCCCTTTTAAACACAAGGAAGCTGAGAACCTCAACCTGGAAAGAGGTGGAAGTGGCAATAAGAACGCAGTCAGGGGCCGGCCCCATGGCCTAGTGGTTAAGGTCAGCGCACTCCGCTTCAGCAGCCAGGGCTAGCAGGTTGAGATCCCAGGCACGACCTACATCACTTCTCAGCCATGCTGTAGCAGGCATCCCACATATAAAGCAGAGGAAGATGGAAAGGGATGGTAGCTCAGGGCCAATCTTCCTCAGCAACAACAACAACAAAAAAGCCAATCAGCAACCAGAAAGGTAGAGTGCAGCTCATCTCAGGTCTCTGGGAAGGAAGGAGGAGGGAAAACCTTTGCTTCCCAAGACACCCACTCAGCACTCTACTCCCGGATCAGGGGACACCAGCGGGCCCGTCCTTGTACCTGACCCAGCCCAGCGCAGCCACAGCAGGACCCAGGCCTGGCTGGCCAGTCAGGTACCCAGAGTTTGGTCTGAGCCTTCCACAAGGCTGGAGGAAATGATTTCAGGAGCCAGCAGCTGCTGGGGGGCGGCCGCCGGACTTCCTGGGCCACCCTCCAGCAGGACCCACCCCAAACCTGTTAGAGGCCCAGGTCCCCTCCCTCCCCCCATCCCAAACCCTAAGGACGGGTGGGAGGAGCCTCCGTGAAAACAAGTCAGGTGAAGCCCCATTGTCAACGGTGGCCCAGGCCCCAGAGGGAGAGGCCCCCGGGGGGCTCAAGGTTTAACCATAACTCCAGCAGTGGGGCCTCCACGCGCTGGGACGTTAATGAGCCCTGTACTCCCCAGCTGTCCTTGGACAGCCCCACGAGACTCGGGAGGAGCGAAACCCCAGTGGGGCATCCCCCCACCCCGCCCCGCCCCAGAACACCGGGCCAGCCCACGCAGACCAACCTCCCATCCCCGACTCACCCGTCTCCCCAATGACCCCACGAACTGGCACAGACAGGAGCGTTTCCAGGGCTTAACCGGATGGAGAAACGGAGGCACACTCAGAGAGGCCATGGTGCGTCCCTCCGTGCCCCACGCAGCCTGGCCCGCCGGCTCAGTGCAATCCCTGCAGCTCAGGATTGCTGAGCGGATGCCAAAGAAGCATTAGTGGATGAACTCGTGAGGGAGTGAACGGTGGACGGAGGCAGAGGGGGCTGTGAGTGCCCGGGCAGGGTCCCAGGAGCCACCGGGAGATGGAAGCGGGCCGCCCGGTTCCACAGTGAGCCCTGGAGGAGGCTGGGAGGCAGTCAAGACGTCTGGGAAGACAGGAAAGGACTGCTGCTGAAACTGTGCCAGGCGAAGCAGAAGCAGGAAGCAGCAACTGCTGAGAGGCGTAGTGTGTGGGTGGTGCTCATGGAGGCGAGCGAGTTGAGGAGCAGCTGCCACATCTGCCCTGCCCCACCACCGCCACCTGCACATGTGGTAACCCCTCCTCTGCCCCTGGCCGGCGCTCCAGCCCCACTGCCCCCATGCCCACCTCCACAGAGCCCGTGGTCAAGGCCGCTCTCCTCCTCGTCTTGGGAGGCGTTCCAGAGCCCAGAAGTCACATCTCCTACTCCTGAGCTGGGAGGCCTTTCCTGAGTCCCAGCTTCACGGGGACTGTGATGTGCTGCCTTCCTGGGCACATGTACTTACCACCTCTGGAAGCTTCTAGAAGGCCTGTCTTTTGCGTGTGCGTGTGTGTGTATGTGTGTATGGGTGTGTGTGTGTCCAGCCAAGGGCTGCCTCCTGGTTGGGACTAACAGGCAGGTAACAGGCAGCACCTCCACCTGTCCGGGTTCTGCGCGGACGTGGTCTGTCTTATTTCCATCCGTTCTCTGACGGCCCGTGGAGTGCTAACGTCTCTTCTTTTTTCAGACAGAGACTGTGGCTCAGGAGGCAGGGCAGGTGTCGAGGACCACGAGGCCACTGAGAAGTGTGCAGGGACCCAGGCTCTCGGTTACCCCACGTGTGAAACTGCCTGAACATCTGTCGACCTCACTGAATTCAGAAGCCGGCAGCGAGATCTCTCAGACCTCAGGAAACGCGGGCCCAGCACGAGAGCCACCTGGGCGTGCCAGGGACTGGAGGGGGCTGGCACCCAGGGCTCTGACGCATGGGGTCCTGTGGCCACGCTGCCCCGTCTGCCGCTCTCCCCTGCTCGTCTCCTACAGGAACCCTACAACCCAGGCTCCCACACCCCCAACTTTCTGGCTTCCATCTGGAGCCACCACCACCCTCGGGGACACCAAGCCTCCCCCAGGACGCTGTGTTCCCTCGGAACCAAACGGCCCCACTTCCTGCCTCCAAGCGTTCTCCACCCACTGGGGCACCAACAGAGGGCTCCCACAGAACGTGAGGAGGGGAGCATGGGAAGGGCCCTGGCTCCACCGTCACCACGTGGGCTCTGTGGGCAAGTCGCTGGGCCTGCGGGGCAGGGTGGCCAGGGGCAGAAGTGGCTCAATAGGTCAGCTTAAAACTCATTTCTCGGGCTGGCCTGGTGGCACAGCAGTTAAGTGGGCACATTCCACTTCAGTGGCCCAGGGGGTCACTGGTTCGGATCCTGACTGTGGACATGGCACCACTTGGCAAGCCACACTGTGGCAGGTGTCCCACATATAAAGTAGAGGAAGATGGGCATGGATGTTAGCTCAGGGCCAGTCTTCCTCAGCTAAAAAAAAAAAAAAGAGGAAGATTGGCAGCAGATGTTAGCTCAGGGCTAATCTTCCTCAAAAAAAAAAACACCTTATTTCTTCTCTAATATATTAATTTATTTATAACAAATAAACCTTTTCTTATTCTCTAACAAGAGTTGACTGTTACAGGAGGCACTTTCTCACCAACCTAAACACTTCCGTGCTGACTTCACTGCTCTGCCTCAGTTTCCACGTCTGTCAAATGGGGGCAAACCGTATGCTTTAAAAGGAAGCTCTGGGGAGCCCAGAGAGAGAAGACCGTGGTGGGGGCCGGGTGGCAAGCGGCCAGAGCTCTGAGCATGGGAAACACCCGCTGCACGGGTCCTCACCCCTTGAGGGCAGCAGGGATGACTTACCAGGGATCTCGCTGTTTCCTTACTTTCTAAACAACTAAGTGTGAACCAACAGGAAAACAAAGCCGTGTAAAACTTGTTCTTTTCCCCACGAGGAAAGGTCTGGGAGGATGACATCTTGCCATGAAAACCTTCCAACCCACCATGCGCCTCTCTGCCTCAGTTTCCACCTCTGTCAAGTGGGGAGGGAGGCAGCCCCACCAGCTGGCGACGAAGGCCGCTTAGATGAAATTCCCTGAGATGAAGACCGAGGGCTCAGGCACTGGAGTAGACCCCGCTCGGAAGGACATGCCAATCACGGGCACCCGGCCCGGCAGACTGACTGTGGAGCCACCAGAGTGACGGACAACAGTGCACGTCCACGGAGCGTGTGGTCTGCAAACTGGCCACAGCACCGCCCTCCCTCTGTGCCCTCTCTCCCCACAAAGCCGGCTGCAGGTGAGTGAGGCCAAGAGGCAGGACGCAGCGCCCCACCTGCTCCTGGCGAGGGTGTGACACCCCCTCCACCGGCTCTCTGCGCCCCCACCCGCCCGGTCCCCCCAGCTACAATCAACAGCTACTCAACGGGGCTGCCATCCAACCTGCCATTAGTCTTCAAGGCCACAGCTGACACCCTGGCAACGGGCAGCTTTTCCTCCAGCTCTAGCGGACGAGGAGCAACAGACACAGATCCTGTCCTTGCGCCTCTATTACACCCCCAGCACCAGGGCAGGGGCCGGGCCGGGGTCCTCTGGTCCAGATGCCCGCCCTGGGGAGAATGTATTCAAATCATCGAGGAAATGCCCATCTTTGGCACTTTTTCTTAAAAAAAGTCTCCGGGAGAGTGCGCGTAAAGACGGCAGGAGGCAGGGCTATTCTCATAAGCCTGCCTCGAGCCAGTCCTATAGAAACCACAGAGCATTTGGAGGCTGCGGTCCCACCACGCTAACTGTGCGTTCACTCAAACATTAACCGAACAAGCACCTGTGACGTCCAGGCCCGGGTACAGAGATCAATAACACGCAATCCCTACACAGGTCCACAGCCTAGTCAGTGAAAGAGAGAGACAGACGGGACACAAAGGTCCCCACTGGCAAGCTTCCTCCAGGCAGGAGGGTAAACTCACTTTCCTGCTCCAGGCAAGGGAAATCTTATCTGCTCTCTCATGTCAGAGGCCCGGTGACAGACACTTGGAACAAGGTCTGGGAGATAAGATAAGAGATAAGGATCTGGGAGGCAGGAGGTCCAGGCACATTCCACCGGGACACCAGCAAGGACACTCTTCTGATGACCGCTGGAATGACAGCACCAGTGGGCACTCAGTCAGTGCCTGGCACTCACAGAGCAGGACAGGGGCTGGCAGGGCCTGGGGGGGCACGGGCCCCAGAAGGGGGAGTTGCACACCAGGCTGGAACGATGGAACAGAGCTACAGGCACCTGAAGGCCACGCGGAGGCCAGTGTCGGCCACTCAACCCCAACCTGGAGCTGGGGTTCCACAGGCAGCCTTGGGTGTTCAAGAGCCGAGGGTGACCTCAACCCCAGCTACAGGAGAACGACAAACTTGGGGGCACTGCTGCCATGATCCAACTACTGAACCCAAATTAAAGCATTTAAAAATCGCATTTAGGGTGGAACAGCCAGGAAGAGGGGAGAGAGTAGATGGGTCCATCTTCATCTTTCAGGCCCTTTGCACTGAGCTGCAGCCCCCAAAACCAAGGCCCAGCCCCTCCCCCTGGAAACCAGCTGGGGTGAAGCAGCTCCTGTGAGCTGATCATTCACTCTGCTCTGCAGGCGGCAATGGTGGGCGCAGATGAGGGCACACGGCAGCTCAGGCCCCTGCAGAAAGTCGGAGCCAGAACTGGGAACTGCTGGCTTGATCCACCTCTCAGGATCAAGCTGTCTCTTCCTCCGCCCCCCAGAGCCTGGCAAGGCCTCATGGTTCCCAGTGGTGATAAAAGAGAAGAGAAAGAGGGGCGGTGAGAATGAGCCCCACCCAACCACCCACACCCCAGGGAGGGGCCAAGGCCAGCAGCTGGCCCACCCACTGCTCTGCCAGCCCTGGAACAAGGCTCCTAAGGAGCCGCTGGGAGCAGGGCAGGCTGGAGGTCCCAGGCCTGTAATTGGACCTGTGCCTTCACGGGGTTCCCAGCCTGCTCCTCACAGGACAGGCTCGCCCGCCACCCTCAGAAGCGTTCCCGGGCAGGCCTCAGAAGGCTCCAGCGAGCTCCCGAGAACAGGTCCCTACCTGTCCAAGGAACCAGGCTGGTGTTCAATAAACAAATCAAAGCACAGCGCTGGAAGGCAGAAGCCTGGGAATGGAGCCCCGGCCAAGGGCTATGATTTCTGCAGGGAGCATCTTCCCCAAGACCCCCCGCTGTGGGAAGCTGGGCTCCCCCAGGATCATCAGCCCCCGTGTATCCAAACCCACATCTTTCCGAAGCCCAGCTGCCATCAATGGCCAAAACTAAGGTGGAGGGAGGCAAGGAGAGGGAGCAACAGGTGTGGAAGGCTGCCCGTCACCGCAGACGCCCCCAGCCGGGGCCTTGGGGTGGACAGCAAGCATCTGTCCTCCCTCTCATGCATTAAAATAGTCATTCTTCCGGAACCCGTGGCCAATGAGAAAGGGAAGGAGCCCAGAACCGTGGGGGTGGTATGCTCAAGACTGAAATGTGCAAGGGGGGATGGGACGACGGAAGCTCATAGGTGGTTCCTAAAAAAGCCGGGAGATCTTTGACCCTGCAGGAAGCCCAGCACTGCTCCAGGCTGGTGGGTGGCTCTCCTAAGGACAGGGTCTTCCCCTTCTGGTGAGTGGGTTTCAGCCCCTAGGAAACTGCCTCGCCCTGTGAATCGGCCTATCTGACAAGAGCAGCTCAGGCCTGAGTGACACAACAGGAAGTGGGGAGAGTATGGCGCCCGGGGAAGCGGGCGGGGGTGGGGACGTAAGTCAGCCCAGAGACTCCAGTTGCCCAACGGGGACAGGGCTTCTGGGGCGAAAGCCCTTGTGAGCCCCATCCTCGTGGTCCAGGGCCGTGGGCCTGGCACTCAGAACAACCCCACAGGCCCCAACAAGGACTGTCTTTGACTTGGGCTGGTGGGACCCACGGCAACAGCCTTGTGACTGCCCCCTCCCATCAGAACAGGACTGTCTCCTCCATGTCAGAATGTCCCACGCCCCCCAGCACAGGAGGTCCTCCCCACTCGCCAGCTGAACCGGCCACCACCCCTGCCACAGTGCCAGCCATGAGGAGCAGGGTCTGACACAAACCACAGATGCTAAAGTGCTGTAGGTGCCACAACACGGAAAAGATCGGGGGCAGTGGGGACACCAAGGAGGGGTATACAACAACACAGATTTTCAGAGGCGGATGTTGAAAGACGTCGGCCGCAGAAGGGGCCTCCTTCCACAGCCACGTCCCAGCCCAAAACAGAGGCCAGCGGAGAGAAGCAAGGGTCCCGCCTTTCCAAGGAGGCCTCCCAAGGAGGCCAAGTGGCTAAACCTACGCTTCTTCCTACTTCCTGAAAAGGAGCCCCCTGGGTTGGGGGCCGGGAGGGGGGGGCAAAGAGAAAGCACATTTATGCAAACATCCAAGGAGGCCCGTTACATTTCAAGGCAAAGCTACAAGGAATAAGGGGGAAACTACACCTAATTATAAGGAATTGGAAGAGAACAGGGCCTTTCTCTCCCTCCTCCCTAACAGGTTTTTCCACGCAGGATCCAAATGGAAATCCAACCAGGGTGCCGTCCTCAAGGCCAGAAACCCGCTGTGTGTGCGGCCTGCTGCCGGCCGGCACATTTTTCTCCAGGAAAAGAATTTAAAACTTTTCGGTGAGCAGAGAGATGCTTCCCCAAACCTCTGACAAAAGTGCCAGCAGATCTCCCGGCAGAGGACAGGGAGAGGCACCGGGAGCAAGTGCAGTGGCAGCCTGGAAGCTGAGTCAGTCCCCGGGGGACATCTGGGATGAAGTTTGAGAGCAGATGGCACTGCCTCTGAGGCACTTCGGCCATCCCGGCTTGGGTGCACGAGGCGACGCGCTGTGCTGGCTGTGGGATCGAGTCTGTGGGTACACCCAACGTCTCGGCTCCACGCGGCTGGAGAGCCCCTCTGTAGGCAGGACGCCGAGGCGCTGCTTCCTCCCCTCTGCTCCTTGACGTGCAGTGGCTCCATCCTCTAGCAAAGCACACGTACTCCAGCCCCCCACCCGGCCCACCCACCACCGCCTCCCTCCGCGGCACACGCCCAGTAGCATCCCGCACAGCCCCAACACCTCCCGGGAACGCGCGCACAGGCTGCAGCAGAAACTCCCCAGATCACAATGCCGGCCGCGGGGAACTTTGATTCCGGCATGCCTAGCGTCTGTCGAAACTCATCTCGGGCCCGTCGCAGAGCCCCTGCCCCTCACGGCTGACAATCTGCGCGGACCGATTTGAGGGGCGGCGGCGGCCGGTCGCAGGTCCTCCGGGCCCCCGTGGAGTCAGGGAAGCCCCGTGCCAGAGGGAAGTGGGCTCCGAGAAACTCCCGCCGGAGGAGGACCTAACCACTCAGTTAGCTGGCCAAATATTTACAAAGAGATAGCTGTGGCCGCACAAAGCCCTTTTCTTCGACTCCGCGGCCGAAAATCTGGGCCCCGCGTGGAGACCGAGCTCCCGCCGCCCCTCTCCGGGCCGGGCGCTGTCCCGCGGGCTGGGGCCGGGCGGGTCCCCGGGGAGGCGCCGCTCCCGCCCCGCCCGGCCACCGGGGCTGCAGGGGGCCGCGCACCTGAGGGCCCCCTGCCACCGGCGTGAGGCTGGAGGGAACAAAGGGAGCGGAGGACTCACCCAGCAGCTGAGTCGGGCCGCGCTGGCCGCCTGAGAGCGCGGCCCGCCCACCGGGTCACATGGCTCGGAGCCGAGCAGAGGATCAAAGGGGCTTTGTGGCCGCGGAACAAGGAGCCTCCCAGAGCGCGGGCAGAGGTAGGGAGGGACTGCGACTGCCAGCGAAGCGAGGCTCGGGGGGAATTGGCTCCGAGGGGGCAGGGCGAGGGGCGCGGAGGAGGAGGGGGCGCAGGCGGAGGGAAGGGATGCCTGGCTGCAGGCCCGGAACCGACCGGGGTGCGCGGGTGCGTTATCTGTGCATAAGGAACACCAAGGGGCCCGTTCCGCAGCCGGCCTTAGAGTCACCCCCAAAAGGAAAGTGACAATGGTCCCCAGGGACAGACAGGGAAAGAGGCGCACCTGGACGACCAGGCAGGCTGTCCTTGCCAGAAATCCTTGCCCCTGCAAAGCCACCGGTGCCCTCCTCCCAGCCCCTCCGCCAGGACGGGAGTGCAGAGTGGGGCCGAGAATCTGACGCTGCCCACGGACGCCCTCTCTCCCTGCTGCCCCACCCCGAGCTCCCCCTTTGCCAGGTGCACCCCCGACCTGGTCCGGAGCCCTGCCAGCTCAGAGGACACACCTAGGCTATCAAGAGGGCCTCCGAGAAACGCAGTCCAGACCCAAACCTCAACTTGTTCCAGGCCTCTGGGTGGCCGGGGGTCCCAGCCCAGCCAGCCCTGTGTGCCCCCAGCTAAGTGTGCAGTAGTGGAAATAACCCCAGGAGGGAGAAGCAGCAGGAGGGGGAGTTGGGGAGGAGCGGAGGAGGCAGGGCGGGTGGCCAGCTCACCCTGAGCTCCTCCTCCCTGGAGCCTCTGAACTCTGCTCCTGCTTCTCCAGCCCCTGAGGGCCTGGGCAATGCGTCACGAGTCCCCTCCTTTGTCACCTCCCCACAGGCCCCCCCAAGTGCTGGGACCCTGCGGGAATGGGCTAGGTGGTCCCCAGAGGAGGGAGCTTGAGAGCAGCCCCGTTGGGGCTGGGCCTGGACGCTGAGATCCACCAGACCCATCCTAGGCCACGATCTCTAACCCCGAGTGAGTCACTCCCGGGCACAGGCGTGGCCACCGCTGGGGCCCCGACTCCCACACTCGGAGAAGTTCCTGGGACTGGTTTTGGGGGTCTGCCCAGGGTGGGAGCCGTTAGTTCAAGTGCAGAGGAGCCCTGAGTGACACCTGGGAGGGCTGTTAGGGCCAGTGGACAGTTTCTCCAAGTGACTCTGGCCAGTCCATCCTCCTGCCTCCTGGAGGAATGACTCCAGCCCGGCCCCACAGGCCAGGGCCACACCTTGGTCACACCCAAGGCGTTCACTCGGCTCCACACGCTCTCATATTTTGCATTCCCAGACCCCCCCACGTGGCTGGTGGGCAAGGCCCCAGGCACCCACCCCACCAGCCACACAGGCAGGCTGACCCCATCCAGAAGCCAGCTCTCTCCAGCAGCGGCCACTCCCACTCCCGACAGCCAACTTTCCCCGCAGCGACCTCCGAGGTCTGCAAGTTTGGGAGGCTGGAGGGGCTGCTGTCCCACGGCCCTCCCCACCCCCACGCTGAGCAGAGTGCTGCCATCGGCCTCCGGGCGCCCGGCCAGAGCTGGGGGAGCGTCCAGGGGAGGGAGTGCACGTCCGGAGTCCTCGTTCCCATCTCAGGGAGAGGGAGGCCAGTGGTGGATCTGAGACGGGGGCTGCAGAGTCCAACGCCGGAATCGAGGCCCCTTTGCTCACACTAACTTCCGCCCCTCGAGACACCTATGGGATCTGACTTTCCCCAACTGTAAAATGGCATCACCAACTCAGGTTGCAAAAACCAAAGCAAGACATGAACGTCCAGAACCAGGATGAGCGGCCACTCAAAAACCACGTTTCCCTGTCCTCCAAGGAGAGGACTTCCTGTGAGAGGGAGAGGGGGGACCCAGCCCCTCCTGCCACCCCCTGCCCACCCCACAAGGCCCTCATCACTGGGCCCTGAAGGGCAGCTCCAGGAACCAGTGACAGAGGATGCCAGGAGGGCCACCCATCATGCCGGGTGTCAGGGTTAACACGGAGCCTTGGAGATGTCACCTCCAGTCCACGCTCCAACACGCAACCCATGCCCTCCGGTGCCGCTCAGAGCTCTTGCCACGCAGCACACACTGGGCGTCAGAAGAGCCTGACCCTGCACAGCAGCCCCTCCGTCCTCCCGCAGAGACGCAAAGCGAGCCCTCCGTCCTCCCGCAGAGACGCAAAGCAAGCCACAGATACGCAAGCCACAGATGTAAAGTTACTAGTAGCCACACTGAAAAATGGAAGAAGAAATGAGTTACGTTAATTTTTAATATATTTTACGTAGCCTAATAGAGCCACAGTGTTACCAACCCAACATGTAATCAATGTAAAAGTTTTTGAGATATTTTACATTCTTTCTTCTTTCTGTACTAAGTCTTCAAAATGCAGTGTGCATTTCATATTTACAACAGCTCTCGATTTGGACTGGCCACATTTCAAGCGGTCGATAGCCACATGTGGCCAGTGGCTGGTGTAGTGGATGATACAGCTCTTCAAAGTCTCAATTTCATCCTGGGATTACACCAGATCCTTGGAGAGCCATTCATTTGGACCATATTATTTTGCCCCGCACCTCGTTTTTAGCACCGGGTATGCAGCGACATTTGGGACACAGCTCAGTGGAACACACGGGAGTGTCATTGATCCCTACATCACAGTGTCCCCTTTCTGGGGATGCATTGGGGACAGTTCTCTCAGATTCCAGAAAGAGCAGAGCTTCTCCTATGAAATTAACTTGCTAAGCATCAGCCCATCGCCTTCTGGGGTTCCCTATCCTACCTGCTCACGGGTGCTCAGGCCGGAGGATCCCGCTTTAAAGGCAGCCAGCCCAGGCTGACCAGCACCCTGACTTGCAAGGCCTGCCTGGCTCAAGAGGGATGAGCTGGGCCGCTGCGGCATGGAGCCAGGAGCCTTTGTGGTGGAAGGCCCAGCATCTGGGACCTCATGCAGACTTGCGGGCTGGGAAGCTCTTTGGGGCCATTTGCAAAGGAATAGAGGAGAGACCAGCAGGAAACCCAGGCGGAGACCCCAAGAAGGAGAAAGGAAGAGGAAAGGGTGGTGAGGACCCGAGCCCCTGCCAGCTCCTGCCCTTCCTGAGCCCAGGCATGCCACGCACTGGCTCCCGCTGCACGCACGCCCTTCCAACAACTCAGTCACCGAGAGTCGGCACTGATCACCAAAGAATCTATAGAGACAGAAAGCGGACTGGCAGCTGCCAAGGCGGGGGTAGGGGCGGGGGAATGGGAGGAAGCGCTTAATGATGATGGGGTTTCCTTCTGGGGTGATGAAAACGTCCTGGGACTAGATGGCGGTGATGGTTGCACAACAATGTGAATGTGCTAAAGGCCGCTAACGGTAAAATTTCACGTTCTGTGTATTTTATACCATAAAAAATATTTATTTTTTTCCTTGAGCCAGTTTGTTTTATTGTTTTATACCTTTAGAACCACGAAGTCCCTAAGACAAATCACGAGCCCTGGGGGAGACTGAATGATGCCCCCCCTTCCTGGAACCTGTGGTTGTCACCTTATGTGGCAGGAGGGACTCTGCAGATGTGACTGAGGATGGTGAGAGGCAGAGATTGTCCTGGATTATCTGGGTGGGCCGCAAATGTAATCACAAATGTCCTTACGAGAGGACGCTGAGGGAAATTTGAAGAATATAGAAAAGATGACCACCTGAGGATGGAGACAGAGACTGGAGTGATGTGGCCACTAGCCAAGCACTGCCACAGCCACGAGAAGCTGGAGGAAGCAAGGATGGACCCTCGCCTGGCGCCCCCAGAAGGAACCAGCACGGTCAACACCTTGACTTAGCCCAGTGACCGTGGCTTCAGACTTCTGGCCTCCAGAAATGGAGGAGGATACATTTCCGTCGTGTTACGCCAGTGAGTTTGTGATGCTTTGTTACAGAGGCCACGAGAAACTCATGCAGCAGCCCCAGAGTCCCAGCCTGGACCCAGAGTAAGTCAGGAGCTTCACCGCACAGAGGAAGAAGCACTCAGAGCTGGAAGGAACTTGCTCCAGGCCATGCTGCAGGGGATCAGAATGGGAACCCTCCCAGCGCCGATGAGGGCCTAAGTCAGATCTTCCAAGGCTGTCACCCCTGGGAAACTCTGAGCTCAACCCACACCCACAAAGACAAGGAAGGTGCCCTTACTGGGCACCAGGCTGAGGTGCAGTGCAGAGGTGGGGCCCATGGCGTCCTTGACCACAGGATGTTGTAGGTCATTTCCACCTGCCTAAGAGCGCCCAACACCCTTCCTCGGGAACCCCCAACAGAATGGTTGCCAGGGGGGTGGCAGCACTGGTCAGCTGTCCTACAGCAGAGTCCTACTCTGGAAGCCACAGGGAGACAGTCAGGGCTCCCACTCAACTGGGCCAACTGGGAGAAGAGCACAGCACAGTCTCTGATGGTGTCAGCGGTCCCGGAGCACAGGGACACCCACGTGATGCCAAGACCATCGCTCTAGCACACGTCAGCAGAAGAGAAGGAAGTGGTTACACAGCATCCTCCCTCCCTCTCACGCACACACACATGCACACACGCACACTCGCCCCCACCCCAGTTCCCAGGTCCCACATTTCTCCTGCCAATCCCAAAGCCTGGTGGTGAGCACAAAGCTCAGCCCTCCTGCCAACTCTTTTCCAACCCACCCCAGACAAAGCCCCATGAGATGCAGCAGATGCTTCCCACCAAATGCCAAGAAAAATATCCTTCCCACTCCTCTGTGGCTGGTCACTGGGCTCCCCGCATGGGGGGACAGGGGAAGGGTTAGGCAGGATAGAAGCGTGGGTCTGTCTGCAGCGAGCACATGCAGCCGCATGCCTGTGGGATTGGGGAGGGGTGGGCAGCCCGCATGCCACAGCAGGCAGACCTCAGAAGGGTCCTGGAGCCACACAGGCCCCTGCTGTCCCTGGGGGTACCCCCAACAGCCCCAGAGTGAAGGCCCCAGCCATGCATGGTGGGGAGGGGGCGCCCTTTGAAGTTTCTCTTTGCAGCAGAGCACTGCTTGCAGCCGGCTGCTTGTTTGTCACATTTGGTTGACATCTTTCTCTCTCTTGCTGTTCCGTTTCAACTTGACCTCGGAGAGCGTTCAGGCTGCCCTTAATCTCAAAAACAAGCAAACCGCCTTCCTCTGGCCCAGCTACCTCCTCCAACTGTTGACTTTCTCTCTCTCTCTGAACAACCCCACCTCTTAACAGCTGGTCTACACTGCAGCTTCCATCCTCCCACCACCACTCACTTCTTGACCTTCGCTGCCTGGCTCCTGCCCACCTCAGTAATAAAATGGACCTCTCGAAAAAATCCTCATCGCGCTCTCCAGTCTCATCCCCTCTGACCGGGGGTCCCATGTGACATGCATCAACCACCCGTCCTTCTGGAAAGGTGCTTCTCCTGGCTGCTTTCCTCTCCACGTGCCCCCAAGGCAGGGTTTAGACAGCACACAGGTCTCCTCTCCTCTCATCTCAAGCTCCTGAAGGAAGAAGAGAGGATGGCCTCCTCCATCCCCAGATTCAACCGCCACCCCCAGATGGATGCTCTGGTCCTGACCACCTTCCCAGCTCAGCCACATCTCTGCAGCACGCTGTTGTCTCAGGGACTCCGTGCCCTTCATCAGCCCTGTAGTCCCCGAAACCTCACTTAAAATCCCCTCTGCTAAAAGTCACCACCTCCAGGAAGCCCTCCGGATGCCCTCTCTCAGCGGTGACCACCACCCTCCTTGTGTTTCCGAGTCACACCCTGACCTGGAACACGTGCCTGGGCTGATTTACTCACCTCCCTCCCGGTCTCCTAGGTAACCAGCCCCGATAAAAGTCTGTGGACCTGAGGCAGGAAGGCCCCATTTCCTCCTTTCTGACAGGCGCTCCTCCCACCCCCACTGTCAGGCTGCATCTTCTCGCAGGCACCTTTAATATACGTCTCTTTTTCCTCTTGAAAAGATATCATTCTGTCAACAAGGTGTCTGGGAATTATTTGATGATATCTTAACTTTAGAAAATCACGGCATTTACTCATCTGCAGCCAACTTTATTATTCAGGTGTGACAGCCACTTTGCAGATCACCGCAGCCCCCGGCACACTTCCAACCCCACCCACCCCACCCTTCCTCGGCTTCCGGTGTGCCCCAGGGCCACAAACTCTTGGCTGACACAAAACCAGAATCCTAAACACCCGGGCAACAATCAGACCCTGCATCAGCTTCAACAACAAACAGAAATGCAGCATATCAGGCTGCTCAGGAGGCGTCTGCCCTGGGAGTCTCTCTGGGTGTCGGGAGGGAGGACAGCCAGGTGGGGGCGCTCCAGGTTGGCGTTAGGTGTGATGCTCGGAACCTCCTTAATGCTTCATGGAAACAAGGACCAAAACAGCAGCTCAGCAGCTGAGATGGTGGGATTCTGAGTCCAGCAATAACGGGTTTGGTGTCTCGGGGGGACTGAGGCTCGGGGACTAGGGTGGGGCGGGGTGGGGTGGGCAAAAAGGCCAGGATGTCTCTTTGGCTTCTGGAGACGGGTCCTCACTCCTGGCGGCACGTTACCATTCTAAGAGGAGCTCCTAAGAAATACAGATGCCTGGGCCCCTCCCAGCAGGTCTGCTTTTAAATAATCTAGGTATTTTTTTAAAAAATACTAATCTTGGTATTTTAAAAAATTTCTCGGGGGGCTGTCATGTGCAGCCAGGGTTGAGAACTTCCGGTCAGGACTGAGAGACACGTACACACCCTGGAGATTTGGCGACATCTGGATAACATCTTAGAGCTGAACGTTCCCAAGAGACATACAGGGGAGTGGGCGGGGTGGGGGGCAGGTCAACAGTTCCTTCACCGTCCAAAAGAGCTTCTGTCCCCCCGAGGTTTCATCCTGCCCCAAGACCAACATGAACCCAGCACTAAATCAGTCCTCAGCTGCAAAACAGAGCCAGGTTCAAACGCAGAAGGTCCATGCAGTTCCTGCCGCCTGAACAGCGCGAGGGGCCCTGGCGACTCTAGGGGCAAGGCTTGGGCTCTTTACTAAGGGTCTCCACACTGCCCACCACCTGGCTGGGATCTGGGAGGGAACAGGGAAAGGACGCCTAGAAAGGGGTCCTGAATACAGCATGTGGCATAGAAATTATCTTGAGCAGAAGGCATTTGAGTTCCTGAAATCTCGTATCTGCCTAAAAGCAGGGGACTCAGGTGTCATCCGTCCCCTCCTCTGAGCAACCAGGGAAACTGATGCTTATCACCGAGGATGAGCGGTCTCCACACCACACCTAAAATAGACACTGTCCTAAAACTGTAACACCTCCATGTATTCTCCTAAGGGCCCACTTAACTCTCCAAAACGTCATTTGTTTTCCAGTAAGTGATCTTCTCTCCCCCCCTTCCCCTATTAAGATGGTATATAAGCCCTGAATTCTGACCACCCCTTGAGTCACGTTTCTCTGTGAATTCCCAGATATAAAGGGTTAAGTCTATCTTTTCTCTTGCTAATGAGCCTCTTACCAGTTTAATTTGCAGACCTCCAAGAACTGAACCTAAGAGGGTGTAGGAAGTTTTTCCTCCCAACATCTACAAAAAAACCTCTCTTCATTGCTGAGCTGCGCCTTCCTCGCCCATGGCCAGCAGTTTAGACGCCTGTTTCTCAAAGTCTGTTAAAGCAGGACAGCCTGCCCTGCAGGATGCTCCCATCCCAAAAGGTTTCCGCAGTCAAATAAATTTGGCAATTGCTACCCTCTACAATCCCTCTCTTGGATATCTACAAATATATATATCAGTATACTAAATGTATTAAATCCTGCAATATGAGTTTAAAAAAATAAAACCATTTAAACTCTTTGATTCCCAAACTTGTTGACCACGGAACCCCTGTGCCTCTATAATGCCTACTAATGGTCCCACAGAGAATACAGTTTGGGAAACACTGGTTTAGCCCTACCAGCCCATCAGCTCTCTGCTCTTGCTCTGGGCCAGACCTCAGATCAGTCTAGCCTCGCTGGGCACGGGTTAGGGAGGGAGTCGTGGGTACGAGCCCACTGGTAGGATGGTTTTCCTGGGGGAGCCACAGCTCTTGGAACAATATTTTAAAAATCCAAGTTCCTAAGTTACCAAGGGACATAAGAATGGTCACAGCATCATTGTCTATAAAGGCAAAAAACTGAGAACAACCCAACTGTCCACCAAGCCGGGAAGAGAAAGCCAGGCCTATCCACCCGCCGGGCACCACCACCGGGCAGTGCAAATGCAGAGAGCAGGGCTGCATGCACGATGCAGAGGCCCCCAGCCAAACTCCGAAAGGCAGCTGCACAAGGATGCTCACACGCAGTGTGCAGAACCGTGATACACGTCAGCTCGGGAAGCACGGCTCTGCAGCCAACACGGGAACGAGCATCAGGAACGAGGATGCGGTCCTGCCGGGGGAGGAAGGACCTGGGACTGGCGGGTGTCTGCCTCCCGGGCTGGGCAGAGGCCCCCAGGCGTTCACTGTCGGTGATAGTGCATGTTTTTAAAAACAAAAGAAGTCTTGGGAGGCACTGGGGAACAAGAAGCCGAGCTTTCTGTGGCTAACTAGCCAGGTGACGGGGGAGACAAGTCGTAACCTCCCTGAGCCTCAGTTTACCCACCTGTAAACTGAGGCACCGAACCCACCTGCTATCTGGCTGCTCAAACTTCCTCCCTCCCTCCTGGCTCTGGGGAGGCTGAGACGAGCAAACGGTGTCGAAGCACTTTGAAAACCACATGAAGCACCTCACCAAAGGGAGGAGCGACTCTTGACCTGTTTTCGTGACCAGGCAGAAAACGCCCCCGGCAGAGGAAGCCTGTTTTTTCCTCCCGGGCGGAGGCCTCGTCTCAGGCCTGAGGTCTGCGGGCTTTTGCGGCTGCTCAGATGCTCAGGATATCTGATCAGAGGCTTCTGTCAGCCCGCTTTCAGTGGGGGCTGTCAGAAACCCCTCCTCCCTTTAGCAAAGACACAGGGGCAGGTAAAGCCGCCCCTTGTGGGAAACTGAGCATCTCGTTTGAATTGGGCCCAAACCAGCCCGACCCAGCTCCTTTCTCTTCTCCTCTCTCTCCCCCCAGGATGGCAGCTCAGCTCAGGAAATTCGAGTTGGTGAAGCAGCTGGAACATCACCTCCGGCTATTTACTCAGAGAGGGGACACCGACCTTCCCAGCTCCCCTCCGCCACCCTGGGCATCCATCCCTCCCAGCCCAGGGGCCAGTGACCCCCTTCAGGAGCCATCCAGGGCCTTGGGTCTCAGCCACGCCACCCAACTTTCCATTTCACACGGAAACCAGGCTTTGAGAAGGACGAGAGTTCAAATCCCCCTCCGCCCCTTATGAGCGGGTGACTTGGGGCAACTTTCTAACCCTCCTGGAGGCAGTTCCCTCATCTGCCAGCAGGGGACAGGGACTCCTCCCTCACTGGAATTCAAGGAGAATGAAAAGGAAAGGGATGACGGAAGTACAGACTGGCGCTACGCCTGGCAGAGGCAGATGCTCTGTCATGTTTCTTTCCTGCCTCTTCCCGGCACCTGCCCGGGCGTGGGCGGGGTAGACGGCCCGGAGGAGCAGGAGAGCGTCTGCCAGCTTCCAGACGCGTGGACGCTCCGAGTGGGACGTGAAAAAAGCAACAAGAAGCAACTGTTGATGGCCATGAAGAGTTCTGATGGCCGATGAGTTTCATGCATCTGCGCTTTAAAACCCTAATGGTGGACCCAAAAGATCTTCTGGGGCATTTCTCTTTTAAAAGCGTATTTTTGAAAAAGGAATACAGGGCCAGCCCCGTGCCCGAGTGGTTAAGTTTGCGTGCTCCACTTCGGCAGCCCAGGGTTTCGCTGGTTCAGATCCTGGGCGTGGATATGACACCGCTCATCCCCCAGGCTGAGGCGGCATCCCACATGCCACAGCCAGAGGCACTCACAACTGGAATGTACAACTATGTACTGGGGGGCTTTGGGGAGAAAGCAAAGAAAAAGAAGATTGGCAACAGTTGTTAGCTCAGGTGCCAATCTTTAAAAAAAGGAATAAATCCTGCAAACATAATATTCAGTGAAAGAAGCTGAAAACAAAAGTATACTGTCTGGTACCATCCAGATAAAGTTCAAAACCAGGCAAAACTCCCCGTGGTGGCAGGACAGCTCTGATCCTGATTGTGGTGGTGATGACATGAATCTAGGTATATGATAAAATTTCCTAAAACACACGCCACACAGAGTGAGCACCTGTAAAAGTGGTGAAAACTGAGTAAGATCTGTAGCTAAGTCAGTACTCTTGTACCACGGCCGATTTCCTGGTTTTGATAACGTACTAAGGCTCTATAGCATGTCACTGGGGGAAGAAGCTGGGTAAAAAGGACACAGGAACTCTCGACTATTACTTTTGTAATTTCCTGTAAGTCTAAGATCATTTCAAAATACAAAGATTTGTTTAAAGTTTATCAAAAATGTAAAATGCCACAAATACATTATCACGAAATACCAGTTAGAGACGGGAATTGGATGATGTCACACGTTGTTGCCACGCCTTCATTCTGTGCCCATGTCCTGTGACCTGAGTGCAGGCTCTGTGGCAGGTCCGGGGGCCCCAGGGCTGAGCCTCGCAGACACAGGCCCTGCCGGCTCAGGTCTCAGAGTCAGGGAGGAGACAGTTAAAATGCAGTGGCAGGTGAACCCATGGGATCTGGCAACACTTAGCAATGGCCTGCGGCCCCTGAGAACAGGCCCCGGAGGCCCCAGCCCTGCGGGAAAGCAGACATCCCAGGCTGAGGGACCTGCAGGCCAGCCTCAGGGCTGCAGTTCCGGACTTTGGAGAGGAAGGTGTGGGAGGCGGAGGGGTGAGCACCGGCTGCAGGTCTGAACCAGCATCAGGTGTCATTCTGGGATGTTCTGTGGGACCCCAGGATAAGATAAGCGTAGTGGCTAGGGGCAGCAATTTGGTCCCCCGGGCCCCCTCAGCCCAGAGAATGCCTGTTTCATGGTCACGGCAACAGCTTAACTCTTTTTTTTTTTTTTTTTTGAGGAAGATTAGCCCTGAGCTAACTACTGCAAATCCTCCTCTTTTTGCTGAGGAAGACTGGCCCTGAGCTAACATCCGTGCCCATCTTTCTCTACTTTATATGTGGGACGCCTACCACAGCATGGCTTTTGCCAAGTGGTGCCATGTCTGCACCCGGGATCCGAACCGGCGAACCCCGGGCCACTGAAGCGGAACATGCCCACTTAACCACTGCACCGCAGGATCAGCCCCCTGCAACAGCTTAACTCTTGCAAGCTGCGGGCCACAGGTGCCGACAGGGACAGGCAGGGGTGCAAACCCACCTAGCAAGGTCTCCGGCAGCCCGGAGGCAGCTGAGAAGGTGGGAGGGCACGGTCTGCAGAGGAGGCCCCCATGCCCAGGCAGGCACCTGGCACTTCCCCACCCCTTATCTCAGGCCCCAGCCCTCAAGCCAGGGCACCCTGTGGTTCCTGTGCAGCCTCAGGTCACCTGGGAGCTGTGGGGAAGTGACCGGGGACTCCAGCATCTGCTGCAGCACCTGCCCAACCCTTTTGGCTCCCTTGCAGGCCACTCCCACTAACCTTCCTCATCACCCGGGTGAGGAGCTGGAAGTCTGGCTGGACCCACTGCAGGCCCCTGGGCCGCTCATTAACTCTCCTGGGCCTCAGTTTCCCCACTTGTAAATCAAGCAGATGAACCCTAGAGTCTCTTTCAGCTAAAGAATTCTAAGTCTGAAGGACAAAAGCCACAAAAAGGAGGCGCGTGCGCCGGCCTACATGCTTGCCTTCATTTGCAAAAAGGGGAAACGTTTCCAAGACTGGTTTCTTCCCTGCCCTGCTGGGGGAGCTTTCCTCTGGACCCCAGGGCTGGGAGGGTCTAGGGGAGCCCAGAATCTTCCGGGGCTCAGGACACACAGGGAATTCTTCCCAAACCCTTGCAGAAGAGGATCAGCACTTCCTAAGTGTATTAGTTTCTTGTTGCTGCTGTAACACGTTACCACAAACTTAGTGACTCAACACAACACAAATGTGCCACCTTACAGTTCTGGAGGCCAGAAGTCCAACCCGGAATCACTGAGCCAAAAGCAAGGAGTCGGCAGGGCTGCGCTCCTTCAGGAGGCTCCAGGGGAGAAGCCGTGTCTGTGGCTCCCCCAGCTTCTAGAAGCCGCCACCTTCCTCGGCTCCTGGCCCTTCCCGCATCTTCAGAGCCAGCCATGGCAAGCGGGGCCTTCTCACACCTCCTCCCTCTGACGCTGACTCTCCCACCCCCCGCCTTTCGATTTGAAGGACCCTTGTGATTACACTAGGCCTGTGTGGATTATCCGGGATAATCTCTCTAGATTATCCCGGATAATCTCCTTATTTTAAGACCAGCTGATCAGCTGCCTCAGTTCCATCTGCAACCTTATTCCCCTTTGCCACCTAAGAGGACATACTCACCCGGTCCAGGAATTAGGGCGTGTACATCTTCGGAAGTCAGTATTCTGCCGACCCCACTAACCCAGGTGCTGAAGGGAGAGGAGGGGTAGGATGGCAGGCCCAGGAGGCTGCTGCTTGGGGTCACATCCCGGCTCCACCACTTAGGAGCGGAGGGACCCAGTTACCCACATCTGTAAAATGGGACATTACACCCCGAAGGGGCTGTGGGGCACAGAAGCTCCTCTCCAGAAACTCTGTCCTCAGCTCTTGACAGATGATTCTCCCAGGACTGGGGTTCCGCGGGTCTCCCCCGATGTGGCACCTAGCCGCCCCAGAAGGGTGCTGGGCAGGCCACGGCCACAGGCAATGGTGACAGACGGCCTGTGCGTGGCTTCCCCCTTCTCCAGAACCACAGGAGGCCAGCATGGTCAACACCCCTGACCTGGTCCCTGGATGCCACTCCTCCTACCTCACCGAGGGACCTCCCCCAGCACAGAGAGCCCCTCTTCCTCCACAAGGGAGAATGGGTCACAGTAAGGCAGCCACGCGTCCATCCAGCAAGATGAATTTACCATCACTGAACCCAAGGCATTCAGCTTCCCAAAGAGAGGTCCAAGGGCGTGGGGTGGGGGACGTGGGATAGAGGTCAGTGTTCTGCTCCCGGAAACCAGGCCACTGGTCCTGGACTCAGGCCAAACCACACGCCTCGCTTCTCTCCTCAGCCGCTTGCTTTTCAACCATGGCTGCATCAGGATCCTTGCTTTCCTCACCATGGCCCCGCTGGTGCCAAACAACCAGAGCCCAGAGAGGCCACGTTGCCCCAAGTCACAGTATTCCAGCAGCTGCCACATAGGGACGTGTAGGAGGGAGGGGTACCCCGGCTATGGCTGGGCTGTGTGGCCTTGGAGAAGTCACTCTGGCTCTCTGGGCCTCTCATTTCCTCCTCTAGAAACTGAAGGAGCAGGATCCGGAGCTTCTGTGACTTGTCCCGAGGCACATGGTGTTGTGAACCCGCAGAGAATGGGCAGGCAAGCTCATCAGCCCTGGCAAAGCTTCCAGAACCAAGCTGCACTCCCTGCCTAAGAGACCCTTGGAGACGTTCTTTATGGTGTGTCCCACATGGTGGCACCCTGGCCTTCTCCCTGGTGTCCCCCCAAAGCCAGGACGGTCGGCCCACCCTGCAGGGGCGATGGCGGCTTTCAGTTGCTCCCACAACTGGGCCAGCTGCCGGGAAGTGGCCCTGCCCACACCCGCCCCAGCCTCCATGGGGAGGCCAGCACAGCAAAACAGGAGGCCGTAGGTGGCAGGGGCCACAGGGGCAGGCCACTGTCTCCAGCAGGCGCGAGAGGGAGGGCGGAAAGCTGCGGGACTCCAGTGGGCGGGTCTCAGGGGAGGGCGAGGGGCAGGCAAAGGGAAGCAGCGCCCCCGGAGCTGGGCTGGGGGATGGGAAGGGCTCTGGCTCCCGCCCCGGGCCTCCAGGAAGACCCCGCCCCGTCCCATCTCCGGGGGAGAAAGTGAGGCTCAGCCTCGCCGAATTCCAGCGCTGAATCCCACATTCGTCCCACCCTCTGCTCGGTGGAAACCCTCCCTCCACCCCTGGGTTCGCCCCGAACAGCTGGCCCACAGCAGACGCTGGGTTCAGCCGTGCGGGGGGCTCGGGGCGCCTGCAGAGAACGAGCCGCTGCGCCCCACCCCTTCCTCTGCGGAGGAGGCCTCCGTGCCTGCCCTTTCCCTGGGAAAGCTGGAGAAAGAGCTGCCATTAACTCCTTCCTGCCCGGCGCTTCCTGCAGGCCCCCGCGGGGGGGAAGGGCGGCGGGCCAGGTGACCTTCACAGCCACCACGCGAGGAACCAGGCGTGACAGCAGAGGCGGCCGCGAGCACTCGCAGACAAACACGTGCAGTGGAGGCTAAGATGCACTCAGCTGGGGACACGCTTTCCCGCGGCCACATTCTGGAGCTCTGGCCATCCCAGGGGTGAACGGTGGATGGATTTTGCAGGTGGGAGCACGGACACCCCCAGGGCTCCAGGCCACCCCGGTCACAAGGGCAGGGCTCAAAGGAAGCGTGTTCTGAAAGCCACTGTGCGCGGCTCACGGTGCACCCGCCTCCTCAGACGAGGGCAGCCAGGAGAGAGACGCTGTGACACGCAAAGCCCCCCACGGATCCGTGAGGTGCCAATTAGAACAACACTGGTCACGAGCCCAGGGGGTCCGTCTCCCCCAGCAGCCCCATCCACGTTAACATCTTTCTGGAATGACACAGGGGAGACTGGGCTGCATGGACCAGCGAGCCCTGGAACCTCCAGCCCCACCCCAAGGATGGCCATTCTGCCTCCAGATGGGTGCAGGGCGGGCGGCCCATCACGCCACTCTGCTTTCTGCCCGAAGATGGGCTGGAGACTGCTGAGCGGCCGTGCCACACCAAGAGGCACCCACTCCTGGAAAGGCCACCGAACCAGGGTCTGGAGATGTGGCTCCAGCTGTGGCACTAACCGGCTGTGTGACTCTGGCCAAGTCACGGCCCCTCACTGGGCCTCAGAGACAAGAGGGGGCTAAATCAGAGGTCCGAGGAGGTTTAGAAATGGGGGCTCTGGAGTCAGGCTTCCTGAATTCTAAGCCTCCCCCTGCCACACCCACCAGCTGTATGGTTTTGGGCAGGTTACTTAATCTCTCTGTGCTTGGGTTCCTCATCTGTGAGATGAGAATAATAACAGAATTGACTTCACAAGGTTCTTGGGAGAATTAAGGCAGGCACTTAACTCCAGGTAAAGAGCCCTAAGACTGCGGGGTGCACAGGAAGCCCTAGTTACCACAAGCAGACACCAACGCCACTGTCACTGTCACCATCATCAGGAGGCCCCCGTCCAGCCCGGGCAGCCTGAGGCCCCAGGCAACAGAGGACGTCCCCTCTTTTCCTCTCCGCACTGGTGGGTGGCTGCAGCTGACGCCCAGCCTTGTTCCTAGTAACCACCCACCCTCCTGAACTGGTGACCACAGAGGCCCAGGTCACCGCCCCCATCCTCATGGAGAAGGGTGAACCATCCTTGCTTCTTGTCATCAAACCCATGCCTTTCGCTTCCTCCTCCAAACCAATCTTTGCTTCGTGTGCAAACCAACCCTCAAGTCCAGGGTAGGGGAGGGGGTACCAGGATGCCTGGGACTGGAGGCTTGTGGAGCAAGGGGGCCGTATTCCAGGTGCTGGCGGGTACCCAGGACTGCACGGGGCTGTAGGGCCCGTGGAGGGTCCCCGGAAGGCCAACGGGGCCCGGCCCCCTCTCCCTTCACGGTCCTTCCGTGTCCCTTTTCCTCTCCTGCCCTCTCCCTCCCCCGATGCTCCCAGCACCCCTGCCAGCACCGAAGCCGGTCTCGCCACCTGGCCGCGCTCCCTGTTCCAGGAGCCTCCCACAGAAGGCAGGCCAGAGAGGAGCACGGATGGAGGGCAGGGCCCCGCCCCTCCCGGCGGGCACGGGGAGGCCAGTGGCCACCACCACCGCCACCACCACCGCCATCGCCACCGCCATCGCGACCGCCGGCCCGGGACCCGGCGGGAAAGCAAGACACACGCACAGGGCGGCCGCAGCTCAGCGTCTCCACTGCACCGAACCCACAGGCACACACAAAATGTCTGGCTTTGGAAGGCCAAGGACGAGGGCCCCGTACTGAGGATGCCCCTCCCGGCCGGGGAGGCCCCACCAAGAACCCCTCTCGGCGTGCACGGAGCACCGGCGGAAGGACTTAATTAGTACCATATGGCGAGCGCGGCGAGGGCCAGCGGGAGGGGCAGGAGCGCAAACCGCGGAGCTGAGGATGAGGGATGAAGGATGAGGGGTGCAGGATGAGGGGCGAGGGCCGCGGGGGAGGGGGGCAGCCGAGCCTGCGCGCAGGGGTGCGGGGGGCAGAGCGGCGGCCCGGCGCCCCTCCCGCTTCCTCTCAGATTGGTCCCAGCGCTTCTTATCTGCAGCTTCTTATCTGCAGCCTGCGCTGGGACAGCTCAGAGGTCAGGCTCCACTCCAGCCCCACCCGCCCCTAGAAAGCCCGCTGGGCCGGCGCCCGCCGTGGCCGTGGGGACAGCGCCTGCTGGGGCGCAGCTGCTGGTTTCCGGCGCCGGCCCGCGGCGATGGCAGCCTGAGACGGCAGACCGGGCTGTCACCCACCCGCCACCACCTTGTCAGGAAGGACGGCCCCTCTCCGCTCAGACACCAGCAGGCCCGGGGCCCCGTCCTTGCTTGCTCTGCTGAAGGAGGGTCCCGGAGGCAGACACCGCGGGGGCTTCCTTCCTCCAGCCCCCCTTCTCCAGCTGACCCACTTGGGTTCAGGTGTTCACTCCTCCCGGCTCTGCCCAGGTGCCTCGGGCTTCGCGGCAGGAGCCACCAGGCTGGGCCCCAGCTGCCACCGGGGGCTGGAGGCAAGGCTGCCAGCGGATGGACGGCACACGGCGGGCACCAGGGACTCCTGGAAAGGCTCCCCTGCTCACAGGTAGCCGGGCTCACAGGGAGGGGCTCTCCCGCCTCTGAAGGTGCTGCGTCTGAGAAGGGGCAGCCTCTGTGTCGGTGGGGACCAGCTGAGAACAGAGCCACGCCCAGGGATGGTGAAGGGTGGTCAAGCTGCCCGGCTCGGAATTCCCACCTGGGCGACAGCGAATTCTGCTTAGAGCTCAGGCCGTGTGAGCTGGGTGTCTTACTCCACCGACAGCATCCAGTTCGAGCAGCCGAGAGACCGGTGAGGGAGAGAAGGCCTGGCCGTCGGAGCAGGACATTATCTAGACTCGAAGAAGCCGACTCCTGCAAAGGGCAGTCCAGACGGCCCCATGGCCCACCGCCCCCTCCTCAGAGCCGAGGAGGACAGAAGCCTCAAGAGAGGGGACTCGGGGGGCCTGTCTCGCCCCTAAGAACACTGACTGCCCTCTGGGCAGTGGCTCACAAGTCAGCATCTGCTCCTGCAGCCGCGGCAGTCCCCTCTTGATGGCTTCCAGAAAAAGCATCCATCTAGGTCATCAGTGTCCTGAGATCCAAGAACATACTCAGAACAGCAAATACAACAAAAGCTAATGTGAGCAAGTGCTTACGGAGTGCAGGCACCGTTCCACGAGCTTCACACGCATCCCCCTTAGTCCTCACAACAGCCCCATCCGAGCCTTCCTATCGTTCTTTTTCTTTAACAAATTAGGAAACAGAGCACAGAGAAGTTAAGCAACTTGCTCCAGGTCACACAGTGAGAAGGGGTAGCAGCTGGCTCCCTCCAGGGCTAGCTCCCTTCCCTGCTAGCCTTCCTGTGTCCCCCCACATGAGGAGGGGGCAGTGGGACAGCCTGGTGGTCCAGTCTCCAAGAACTTCATGTTCTTTTTTTTTTTAGGAAGATTAGCCCTGAGCTAACATCTGCCACCAATTCTCCTCTTTTTGCTGAGGAAGACTGGCCCTGAGCTAACATCTGCTGCCTATCCTCTTTTTTGCTGAGGAAGATTGGCCCTGAGCTAACATCCGTACCCATCGTCCTCTACTTTATACGTGGGACGCCTACCACAGCATGGCGTGCCAAGCGGTACCATGTCTGCACCCAGGATCCGAACCAGCGAACCCCGGGCCGCCAAAGTGGAACATGCGAACTTAACCGCTGTGCCACCGGGCTGGTCCCAAACCTCACACTCTAATCGGAAACCCAGGGTCAGAAAACAGCATCGTCCTCTCTCCACCCCTGGGTCTCAGCTCCAGGCTGGCACAGAGGAGGCCTCAACAGGTGAACGACTGAATGAACAAATGAACGAGAGCCTGACAAAGGAGGAGGGCAACAAGGATGAGGACGGAAGGCAGTGAGAGGACTGCTGGCCATGACAATGGCGGTGACGATGCCAGCCCTCTGCTGGCGTGAACGCCTTCGTTTCTCACTGCGTCTCTCAAGTGGGTGTTTAAATAATTTTTAAAATCAGGAAAAATAAAGGTTGTTTTTCGATCAGAAAGACAGAAGCTTCTTAGCTTCTCAGCGTCTTAACATGTGCCCACTGGCATTGCCTGGCCAAGTGGATGGAGGAGCTGCCAGGCAGGCACTGGGCTGGGTCTTCCCAGAGCTGGGTCTGGGACCCACCAACAGGACCCGTGTGGGTGCTCCACGGACCCTGCATGGGATCGCTTCCTGCTGGGCTGCAGGGAGGATGTGCGTTCAACCAGAGTTTGTGTCAACACAGCTCTGCTTCGTCCACAGCCTGGTGGGGGGTCCTCCACCCCCCCCACCTGGCCCCCCAGCCTGGCCCCCCGACCCGGCCCAGTGTGACAACCCCAGGAAGAAGGTCAGCAGGGAGGGAGGCCGCTGGGGGTGTGATAGGAGAGGCTTTCCAAGGACAGATTTGTAAAAACTCTGCTCCGCCCGGTCCTTTCCAAGGACTTGAGACCTCCACTGCCCCCTACTGACTGGCCACAGCTCATGGAGGAAGTTGGGGGGGCACCCCATGAGGCTGAGGCTGCGGAGGGTGGTGGGCACCAGCAAGGCAGGGAGTGGAGCTAGGGGCACATGGCACAGAGAGGGCTGACTCTTGCCCGACCCAGCTCTCGTCTCCAAAAACATCACTGTCCTCTACTTCTGGCCGTGCAACAAGGCTGCCCAGGACTGCACCCCGGCTCCCCAGGTGAGAAAGCCAGGCCCTGCCTGGGCAGTGTGCCCACAGCCCATCCCACCACAGCCAGCTCCCACAGTCTGCTGTCGCCACGTGGAAGAGGATATGGAGCACTGACCCTCAAGCCCATGCCCGGGACTGTGTCAGGAGAGGATGTGACGCTGTGTGTGGAGGGGGGTCACAGGAGTTCTGAGCAGGAGAGAAAGAACAGGCAGGGAAAGTTCTCATCCACCGTCCCAGTGACCACCCCCCACCCCCACTCAAGGCTGACATGGGACAACCCCGAATGGGCCCGCTCCCTGCAAGGTACATCCACAGCTTGAGGGGCACGCCGGGGGAGGCAAGCTGCAAGGCACAATGGAGGGAGGGCAGGCCCGCACCAGTCCATCAGACCTTCCAGGGCCAGCCCTGGGCAGGCGCCGTGCCGTCTGGGAGTCACTGTCTCCTCCTGCAGAATGGGGAGCAGCATTTATGTCACGGGGCGAAGCTCTGCTCACAGGGAAGTGGTCCTCACTCTACCAGCAGCCGGCAGGACCAAGGCCAGCCACAAGTCCGGAGGTGAAGCCCCAGGCTGCGCCCATCCACTGTGTGGCCCTGAGCACGTCCCTCCCCTCTCTGGACCTGAGCGCCATCAGCTCTCAGGGTCTCTAGGATGCCAGTACACAAACCAAACCCTGCCAACACCTGATCATCAGCCCCAGTTCTCACCAGCTCCTTGTCTCCAGCACATCTGAGCCCTTTATTCCCGCCTCCTTCTCCATGCAGCGCGTCCCCAAACGCTTCCTCCTCCAGGATGGACACCGTCCCCAAACATGTCCCTTCAGCAGCCGCCCCTTTCTCATCACAGAAAACTGAAACACAGCTTCCCTCACTGGCCCCTCCTTGAGGACAGCTGTCACCTGGGTGCCCGACACACAGAGCAGCCTGTCCACAGCAAGATGCCGTCGCCTTTTCTTTTCTTTCTTTTAAATTTTTTCAATTTTAATAACAGTTCAAATCAGCATGCCTGGTTTTCATCTCAGCTCCTTCCCTGCCAAACCCGGGGCAGGGACTGCTTCCATTTCTCCGCCTTCTCTTCTGTCTGTGATGACCCCGGTGTAAACATATCTGCCGCATTGACTTTAAACTTCACATTATCCTTACTTTTCTTTCTTTTTTTTTTTTAAAGATTTTATTTTTCTTTTTTCTCCCCAAAGCCCCCCAGTGCATAGTTGTATATTTTAGTTGTGGGTCCTTCTATTTGTGGCATGTGGGACACTGCCTCAGCGTGGTTTGATGAGCAGTGCCATGTCCGCGCCCAGGATCCGAACCGGCGAAACCCTGGGCTGTGGAAGAGGAGCGCGCGAACTTAACCACTCGGCCCCAGGGCCAGCCTGATCCTTACTTTTCTTGATCAGACTTTTCTTGATCAGACTTGGCATCCTTCTGCCTGACCATGAGCAGAAAGTCCTGGATCTCCTTGATTTTGCAAGGCGTGACAATCAGGGGCCAGGACCACGCAGCCGGCACCCCAACTCGCCGAGTACCACCCAAGAGACACTCATGGCAGAGGGCAAGAGAACGGGCCTGTGGCTTCTTCTGATGTCGCCTCTGACTCTCTGCCCCCACCTGCACGACGCCAGCAGCCCCAGCCCCTCCACCAGTGGACTGGCGCGCAAGCTGCAGCCCAGGCGTGGGTCCCTTCCACATCACGCAGCCCGCACCAGTGCCAGCATGGTGCTCCGCCCAGCGGGCCTCGGGAGCCAGCTGGCAGCCGGAGCCGGAGGCCTGGGAGAGCTGGCGGACGGCACGGGCAGCGAGCCTCTCCTCCTGCACGCGCGCCGACTCGCCCGCACGCCCCGGGGCTCTCAGGGGACACAGGTAACAGCCACCACCCCACGCGCTCCTCCACATGTGGAGGGGGAGGCCTGCTGAGACACCCCCGTTCCCCACCTGACCGCAGCCTCCGCGAAGCGTGGCTGATGCTGTCATTAGCACCAGCACTTCCCCTTTATTATACACTGACTGTATGCCCAGGGCTGCCCTATATTATACACTG